>NC_090761.1:32678351-32726581 GCF_036898095.1 Palaemon carinicauda
CATCCTGCCACTGGTGCTAAGCCAAGGGACATGCCCTTCCTAATTCGAGCCTCTGCAACTGCGCTTTCTTCATCCAGAGGGATATCCTCTCCAGCGAAATGTAGGTCTAGCTGGGGCTTGCTCCACGGGCATCATCGAATTTAGTAGGAGGAGGGTCACCTACAGGACGAGTGCTGCGAGAGCCCAAAGGCTATACGTAGTGCCAGTCACGCGACCGACTAGAGTCCGAAGACTCTCTGTCATAAGTGTGAAACTCAGCATGATGAGGGTCAAACGAGGGTCAAGAAAGCTGACAGGATCGGCGTGACCACGCGAACCCAAAGGATTCACGCAACGAGAAGGAAAGGAATCCTAGCTATGAGAACCCGAAGGTCCAATGTAGCGCCCAGAACAAGAGCCTGCAGGCTCAGCGTACCCGGTGTTGCGAGACCCCAAAGGTTCAATGCAACAGGAAACTGAGGTTTACCTGTCACGAGAACTGAGGGTTCAACGTGACGAGAGGCACGAGAGCCCAAGGGCTCAGCGTAACCAGGATTACGAGACCCCTTAGAGTCAACGTAACGGGAGAGCAAAACCTCCATCTCGATAGCTACCGTCCATGAAGGGAAGATTTGTTCTCCCGATGGAGAACTTCGCTTAAGGCAAGGTTCTACCTCCGCCCCTGGAGGAGAAATGTAAGCAAAAGAGGACCGCCAATGGCCCGAGGTGGTTGTCTCTGCCTCGGAGAATGCTCTGCCACCACCCCTGGTGAGCCATCAAAATCCTCGGTGTGGGACACAAACTCAAGGCCTAACCAACAAGCTGCAGCACCTGCACTCACAGGAGGATCAACCTCAGCATAGGAAGGAGATGAACACCTTGTCTCCGCTCCAAATTGAATGAGATCAAACAGAACTTCCTTCGACAGGGGACCATCGCCGTCCAGCGTTGGCCAGAAAGATGCGATATCAGAAAAGGAGCAGGAGCTCCCTGGGGTAAGAGGAGCCGAGTCGCTAGAGGTCGACACTGTCACCTAACCAGCAGGGTTGACCTAGAGTAACCAAGCCTGCGCTGCTATTCAACCGTACACCGGAAGGGCCCGGCAGAGGAGGAGCTTTGGAAAGATTGGGGGGTAGAAGAAGCTCGCGATTTCTTCAATTTCAATGAAGACCCCCAAGGCGAAGAATTGCACTTATAATTCTTCTTTCTACATCTGAACCTCTCCCACTGGGAGGCAGGCCACTCCCGACACTGATTGCAGGTGTCGTCCCTCTTACAACAGGTGAGGGTCTGTCTCAACAGACGACATAAAGGTACCAGGTAGTAAGTTGGCCAAGGCACCAGCCACCAGTTGAGATACTACCCCTAGAGTTATGGGGTCCTTTGACTGGCCAGACAATACTGCATTGGATCCTTCTCTCTGGTTACGTTACATTTTCCCTTCGCCTAAACACAGACACCGAATGGTCTGGCATATTCTTACATATCCTCCTCTGTCCTCATACACCTGACAACACTGATACTACCAAACAATTCTTCTTCACCCAAAGGGTTACTGCACTGTAATTGTTTAGTGACCAATTTCCTCTTGGTAAGGGTATAAGTGACTCTTTAGCTATGGCAAGCAGCTCTTCTAGAAGGACATTCCAAAATCCAACCATTGTTCTCTAGTCTTGGGTAGTGCCATAGCCTCTGTACCAGGGTCTTCCACTGTCTTGGGTTAGAGTTCTCTTGCTTGAGGGTACACTCTGGTATACTATTCTATCTTATTTCTCTTCCTGTTGTTTTGTTGAAGTTTCCATAGTTTATATAGGATATATATTTCAATGTTGTTACTGTTCCTAAAATATTTTATTTTACCTTGTTTCCTTTCCTCACTGGGCTATTTTCCCTGTTGGAACCCCTGGGATTATAGCATTCTGCTTTGTAGCTTAGCAATTAATAATAATAATGTGCAACCCTAGGGACCAGTACATGTCTGCATACCAGGACTGCAGTCACACACACGTAAAATGAGAAAAAGAAAAAGATTAGTCAAGGCATGTCAAAAGACGGGAGAGCGACGGTAAGTCTGCACTCTATCGAGCCAAAACCTGTGAATGAGCGGGGTAGCTGGACTAACCCCCCCTCCCACCGCTAACTACCGGATTGGGTAGTTATCCCTCACTAAAATTGTCTTGGCTCGTCTTTCCGCTACGCCGAAAGTAATACCCCTATAAACAGCGAAGGGTTTGTACTTGTGCTAGAAAAACTCTAATTATAAAGTGTTTTTTAAAAAGTTCACAGCGCTTCCATGCGGTTATATTATCATTATTACCAGCTCAGGCCCCTGGTGGCCGCAGGGACATAAAAACAATTAGAATAGCGCCAACGTTATCCCTGCGTGTCGTAAGAGGCGACTAAAAGGGACGGGACGAGGGGGCTGGGAACCCCCTTTCCTGTATCTACATCCTGTGAGACATCGACAAAGAGATGGAGCTGGAGGGAGAGTGACTGCTCCCCGCACTCTAGTTTTGGGGTGTTTGAATGTGCGTGGATGTAGTACGATAGAGAGTAAAATATGTGAAATTGGAAGTATGTTTAGGAATAAAAGGATGGATGTATTGGCCTTGTGTGAGACGAAGATAAAAGGAAAGGGTGAAGTGATGTTTGGTGAAATGTCTGGTAGAGTGTCTGGGATTGAAAGGGGAAGAGCGAGAGAGGGTGTGGCTTTATTGCTGAGTGAATGGATGACAGGTAAAATAGTGGAATGGAAGGAGATATCATTTAGGTTAATGTGGGTAAGGGTTAGTTGGGTAGGGAATGTTGAGCATTTGTCAGTGCGTATGGGCCAGGTAGGGAGAAAAGGAAAGAAGAGCGGAATGAGTTTTGGAATGAATTAACTAGGTGTGTGGAAGGACTGGGTAGAAGGAATTATGTAGTTGTCATGGGTGACTTAAATGCTAGAGTGGGCGCTGGAGAGGTAGGTGTCGTCACTGGGAAGTATGGTGAAAATGAGAGTGGTGAGAGACTGGTAGATATGTGTGTTGAGCAAGAGTGATAAGTAATAGCTTTTTCAAAATGAGAGATAAAAATAAGTATACATGGGTAAGAGTGGCAAATGGCAGAGTAGTAGAAAGGGCATTAATGGATTATGTGTTGATAACTAAAAGAATGTTTGGAAAATTGAAAGACGTGCACATGTTTAGGGGTATGGCTAACGGTATGTCTGATCATTTTTTGGTGGAAGGAAAATTAGTTGTAGCAAGAGTGGGGGAATAGAGTAGGTGGATGTAAAAAGGAGCTAGTGAGGGTTGAAGAGCTAATAAAACCGGGGGTAAAAAGTAAATATCAGGAATGGTTGAAAATGACATATGACGAAGTGAAAGTAAGAGAAACTGGCAATTTAGAAGAGGAGTGGAATTAGTTAAAGAAAATTGTGTTGGGATTGCAAGTGATGTGTGTGGCAAGAAGGTTGTTGGAGGCAGCTTGAGGAAGGGCAGTGAATGGTGAAATGAAGGAGTGAAGGTAAAAGTGGAAGAGAAAAAGAGGGCTTTTGAAGAATGGCTGCAGAGTAATAGTATAGAGAAGTATGAAAATTATAAAGAGAAAAATGTGGAAGTAAAGCGCAAGGTACGTGAGGCAAAGAGGGCCGCTGACCTGAGGTGGGGTCAGAGATTGGGTTATTCATATGAAGAGAATAAGAAGTAGTTTTGGAAAGAAGTGAAGAGAGTAAGGAAGGCTAGCTCAAGAATTGAAGAGACAGTGAAAGATGGAAATGGGAGGTTGTTAAAAGGAGAGGCGGCAAGGAAAAGATGGGCGGAATATTTTGAAAGTTTACTGAATGTTGAGGATAATAGGGAGGCAGATATAATTGCTGTTGCAAGTGTTGAGGTGTCAGTGATGGGAGATGAGAATGAGAGAGAGATTACAATAGATGAAGTGAGGAGAGCACTAGATGAAACGAGAGTAGGAAAAGCATCTGGTATGGATGGTGTGAAAGCTGAGATGTTGAAGGAAGGGTGTGTGACTGTACTTGAATGGTTGGTGAGATTGTTTAATGTGTGTTTTGTGTTGTCAATGGTACCAGTAGATTGGGTTTGTGCATGTATTGTACCACTATATAAGGGTAAGGGAGATGTGCATGAGTATTGTAATTCAAGAGGTATTAGTTTGTTAATCGTAGTTGGAAAAGTGTCTGGTAGAGTAATGATTAATAGGATTAAGGATAAAACAGAGAATGCAATCTTAGAAATACAGGGTGGTTTTAGAAGAGGTAGGGGTTGTATGAATCAGATTTTTACAGTAAGGCAGATATGCGAGAAATATTTAGCTAAAGGTAAGGAGGTGTATGTTGCCTTTATGGATCTGGAGAAAGCGTATGATAGAATTGATAGGGAAGCAATGTGGAATGTGATGAGGTTATATGGAGTTGGTGGAAGGTTGTTGCAAGCAGTGAAAAGTTTCTACAAAGGTAGTAAAGCATGTGTTAGGATAGGAAATGAAGTGAGTGATTGGTTTCCGGTGAGAGTGGGACTGAGACAGGGATGTGTGATGTCGCCGTGGTTGTTTAACTTGTATGTTGATGGAGTGGTGAAAGAGGTGAATGCTTGAGTGCTTGGACGAGGATTAAAACTGGTAAACGAGAATGACCATGAATGGGAGGTAAATCAGTTGTTGTTTGCGGATGATACTGTACTGGTTGCAGACACAGAAGAGAAGCTTGGCCAATTAGTTACAGAATTTGGAAGTGTGTGTGAGAGAAGGAAGTTGAGAGTTAATGTGGGTAAGAGTAAGATTATGAGATGTACGAGAAGGGAAGGTGGTGCAAGGTTGAATGTCATGTTGAATGGAGAGTTACTTGAGGAGGTAGATCAGTTTAAGTACTTGGGGTCTGTTGTTGCAGCAAATGGTGGAGTGGAAGCAGATGTACGTCAGAGAGTGAATGAAGGTTGCAAAGTGTTGGGGCCAGGGAGCAGTAAAAAATGAAAAATTTTAAGTAATTTTTATTTTTCCTAACATACTTACCGAGAATTACCTCTTCGGAGGGTCCTTGGACCTCTCTCAATCTCGACCAAGATTTCCCGTGCTACCCCCCCCTATCTCGCTCCCGATAGTTCCTACCCCCGCCGCCAGGATAATTCCTGCGGCCCGGATTAGGGCAGGTCACTGCTTTTCCCGGGACAGGATCTCATTAAGTCCTCCGTTTAGCCCGACTCGGCAATAGAAGAATGGCACTCGGGGACGGAAGGGAGGGCCATTACTCAGAGGTAATTCTCGGTAAGTATGTTAGGAAAAATAAAAATTACTTAAAATTTTTCATTTGTTCCGACACGAATACTTTACCTCGAATTACCTCTTCGGAGACTTACACTTTAGGAGGCGGGAGAGCCATTCTGCCACTTGGTTAGGCACATGGTGCCTGGAGGGCTACGTAATGCGGGGGTACAGAGAGCGGATAGGGGGTAGCAGGGAAAACTTACGCTTATAATTTTAGGGTTACCTCTTGACATTTTCTCTACTGAGTCTTCTCCTGACGAAGTAGGGATGAGACTATTCACTTGTTGGGGACGTCTTCCAGCCTGCCACTACACAGCTTGGAGGGCGGCGATGACTGTCCCAATGGAGAATCCATCCAAAGACTTACTTGAGTAGTCTTTGAGTTAGTGGGCCGTGAAGGTCGACTGGTGTGACCAAGTGCCAGCCTGCAGGATCTGGCCCACTGCCATATTTCTCTCAAAGGCCAAGGAAGTGCTCAGGCCTCTGATGTCATGGGGACGGGGAGTGCCTGGTACTGCCACCTTGTCTTCATCATAAGCCCTAGTGATGACTTGTCTCAGCCAGAAGGAAATAGTGTTCTTGGACACTTGCTTCTTATTAACGCCTGAAGAGACGAAGAGGTTCTTGGCACCCGGACGGAGATGGGCCGTCCTTTCCAGGTATTTCCTGATCGTCCTGACCGGGCATAACTTCAGGTCGTCCGTATTGCCTGTCTTGGGGATGGCTGGAAAAGAGAAACCTTCAAACCTCGGGTCCCAGACTGCTGGGTTCTGAGTCTTTGCTACAAAGGAGGGTACGAACTTGAAAGATACCTCCTTCCACCCTTTGGAGTGTGCCACGTCGTAGGAGAGACCGTGGATCTCACCTACCCTCTTAGCCGAAGCTAAGGCTAGCAAGAAGACTGTCTTGAGGGTGAGACCTTTGTCCCCGATATCTCTTGAGTGGTTCAAAGGTCGGACGACACAACATTTTCAGGACCTTGGCCAGGTCCCATCTAGGCACTCTCCTGGCTTGGGGAGGGCAGGATTGTTCGAAACTTCTAATCAGCATCCCTATGTGTCTTGAGGTCCCCAGGTCGATGCCTTTCAGGAGAAAGACTTGGCCTAAGGCTGCTCGTACTCCTTTAATAGCCGGGATTGGCATTCCTATTTTATCCCTAAGGTACTCTAGAAAATCAGCTATGTCAGGGACCGAGGCTTTGAGAGGTCTTATTTGTTTTGTCGCGCACCATTTCGTAAAGGCGGCCCACTTCGCCTGGTAGACTACGGTAGAGGATTTTCTTAGGTGTAGGACATCCTCTTGGCTGTGGAGGAGGAGTACCCCTCCTTCTTCAGGAGTCGCTCGATAGTCTCCAGGCGTGAAGGCGAAGAGAGAGAGGGTTGTCGTGGAACCTGAGGAAGTGCGGTTGACTCAGTAGATCTGACCTGACGGACAGAGGCCACGGCGGTTGACTCGATAGGTCTTTAGGTCCGCGAACTACTCTCTCTGTCTAGCCACCAGGGCGCTACCAAAGTCATCTGTAGGCTTCGAGCCACCTTTATTCTGCTGAGCCCATGTCTTATCAGCGTGAAAAGGGGGAAAACGTACACATCCAAATTGTCCCACTTGTTCTGAAAAGAGTCTTCTAAGGAATCTTTCGGGGTCTGGTACAGGGGGGCAATAGACTGGGAGTTGGGCGTTGAGGTTGTTGCAAAGCGGTCAACCACCGGGGAGCCCCATCGTTGAATGATGAGCTTGGCTATTCCTGGGGGAAGGGACCATTTTGTCCCTACTATGTGGCCCATTCTGCTGAGGCCGTCAGCCAGGGCGATTTACTTTCCGGGAAAGAACCTTGCTAACATCACCCCTTGATTCCCTATCACTTAGTCTAGATTCTCTATGGTGAGATCGCCCAACTCCTTCGATTACAAGTACCCTGCTTGTTTATGTATGCCATTACCGTGGTGTTGTCGCTCATCCACGCCACGGAGTTCCCCTTTAGCAGACTTGCGAAGTGTAGGCATGCCTTCTGGACTACTTCCAACTCCAGGACATTGTGTGGAGTTGTCTCTCCCCTTCCAACCAGGTCTCTCGTGCCGCTTCGTCGAGGGGAAGGGCTCCCCATCTCTGGTTGGAGGCGTCTGTGAACAGTAGGAACGGCTGACTAATGAGCCTGAGGTGTCATACCTTATTCTCCGAAGGGAAAAATTCTCCCCGAAAAAAAGGTCTAATGTTATTCCCCAGTAGTTCATTCCGGTGGAAGGGGATAGATTTTGCTACTTCGGGTTGATTCAGTTCCCCAGATCCTTGCCAAACTGGAGGAGACTTCTCCCTTGTTCCTCCAAGAGGACCTTTGAGGCGGGAAGAAGCTACCAGCCGTCCAGGTACCTGCTAAGGCGAATGCCTCGTTCGTGGGCCCCCCTGCGACAGCCGTGGGGACTCTCACGAACACTTTGGGCGTTGTTGACAGACCAAAGAAAAAGAGGTCCTGAATTGCAGGAACTGGGAACCCTATTTCACCTCCGACCCGAGGTGTGGACCGGAATCTGGAAGTATGCGTCCTTGGGGTCGATGGAATTCTACAATCTTTCTCCCTCAAGGACAGCCGGACCGAATTCTGCGTGTCCATTTAGAAGTCCGTCATCTTGACGAACCTGTTGAGAGCTGACAGATCTATAACCGGCCTCCCCCCCCCGGTCGCTTTCTCTGCCAGGAATAGTCGACTGTAGACACCTGGTCCTGGGAGAAGAACTTCTTCCATGGTACCCTTCTCTAGCATGGACAACACCTCCTCTTGAAGGGCGGTCCTCTTTAACGGGTCTTTAGGATCTAGCCATCTATCCGGTTGGCCGGAAAAGGCGTGGGTGGTTCCGTTAGGAATGGAAGTCCGTAGCCCTTCTTTAGTAAGGACACTGTCCAAGGTTCCGCTCCTTGAGCCCTCCATGCTTGCCAATGACGCCTGAGTCATCCTCCAACCCGAAGGTTGGGTGGGGATAGGGAGCCTCCCACTCTTCCCTTCTTCTAGAGGGGAGGCCTGACCTGCCTCCCCTAGAGGCGGGGTAACCCGACCTGAAGGAGCTAGAAGGCGCTGGAGCTCCCCTGTGGAGGGGCTGAGGCGTTGCGGACCAGGAGGACGAGGGCTTCTCTCCTCGTAGTGCTGGTAGATGCTTGGGGTGTCGCGGCACTATCCGAGACAGATCTCTTCTAGGGTGGTCTCCTAGGAGTCGTAGGTCTGGGGACGTTAGCCTCCTTCTATTTCAAGACCTTCTCCACTATGGTTTCTCGTTCCTTCCGAGGAAACAGAGATTCTCCCCCCAAGGGAAAGCTGCGATGGGTCGCGTCCCCGTCTGGTGCCTACCAAGACACTTACGCCAGAACAGTGTTTCGCTTCCAGAACACCCAGTTAGCTGTTAGTGTGAGAGACTGAAAAGTCACTAACCTAAGGGTTGAAGGCCTTGCTGGACTTATAGTTTTATAATTTATTTATGAAAGATTTATTTTAATGTTGTTACTGTTCTTATATTTTATTTTTCCTTGTTTCCTTTCCTCGCTGGGCTATTTTCCTTGTTACGGCCCCGGGACTTATAGCATCTTGCTTTTCCTACTAGGGTTGTAGTTTAGCAAGTAATAATAATAACAACAATAATAATAACAATAATAACTTATTGCAGACTATTTATCTTCACGACTATCAGGGTACCTGAAGTCTGGGCTTCTCGTTAAGAATTATTCTAGATGTCTAATGATGTCAATTCCTAAGAGATTTATTGCTCATGACGATCGATATCCTTTCAAGTGTAATACCAGAAAGAACATGAAGAGTAGACACATTCGTGTAAAGGACACACCTGGCAATCATGTAAAAGAAAAAGATGATTATCTCAATATAAAACATGAATGGGTTTCCGTTTTTTTTTTTTTTTTTTTATCGATTCCAATAGGGCACTCTCCGGTCGCTTCGGTTCTGGAATCCCAGGCACTCCCTTGCGGTGGTACCGGTTTCCCCGGCGGGGAGCTCCGCACCCGGTTCGGGGTCAGAACCGGCAACGCCGTACCGTCGAGGACTACTGTTCGTGTATTCTCTCCGGGGGACGCGGACGCGGATCCTCGTGGGCTGCCCCAACGGAGGGAACCGTTCCTTTAAAGTCCGAGGGCCGAACCAGCTGCGCTGATTTGGCCAGGCTGCCCGTAAATAAGCCCGCTTA
Organism: Palaemon carinicauda; assembly: GCF_036898095.1. Classification (NCBI taxonomy): domain Eukaryota; kingdom Metazoa; phylum Arthropoda; class Malacostraca; order Decapoda; family Palaemonidae; genus Palaemon; species Palaemon carinicauda. The sequence goes on from NC_090761.1 coordinate 32,687,774, forward strand.
CACCTGCGGGCGGTCTGGGGGACGCGGACGCGGATCCCCGTGGGCTGACCCGACGGAGGGAACCGTTCCTTTTAAGTCCGAGGGCCGAGCCATCTGTGCTGATTCGGCCAGGCTGCCCGTAAATAAGCCCGCTTACACCTGCGAGCGGGCTGGGGGACGCGGACGCGGATCCCCGTGGGCTGACCCGACGGAGGGAACCGTTCCTTTTACGTCCGAGGGCCGAGCCAGCTGTGCTGATTCGGCCAGGCTGCCCGTAAATAAGCCCGCTTACACCTGCGGGCGGGCTGGGGGACGCCGACGCGGATCCTCGTGGGCTGACCCGACGGAGGGAACCGTTCCTTTTAAGTCCGAGGGCCGAACCAGCTGTGCTGATTCGGCCAGGCTGCCCGTAAAGAAGCTCGGTTACACCCGTTGGCGGGGTGAACCGGAGGCTTCGCGGTCTTACGCCTGCCTGAAGAGGCCTTCTCGCATTTCTCCCTGCGAGGGTTATATCTGCGTCTGGAGGATGGCCTTCGTGGTGAGAAAAAACCCTGGGTTGTCGGTCCGGGGGACGCTGCAAGACAGACCTGGGGGGCTCTTTCTCGGCGAGGCCCTCGGCTGCAGAAGAGACTGAAAAATACGCTAAGAGACTGGAGAAGAATTAGAGACATTTTCCCCCACATGGGGTCATCAGAGGAGACGTGGCCTGCTTGCACCAGGACTCCGTCTCCCCACACACTCCCGAAAGTAGTACTTACCTCGAACTACTTCTTAAGAGTTATCTTCTACACAATAAACCAACCTCGTCTCCTACTCTGGGTAGGAGAGGGTGGTAGGGAAGCTCAGCCCGGCGGGACGCCCGGCGCTAGTCTTCTTAGGCGAACCCTTCGTCGCCCACTTCCTCTTGGTGCTATACCGCACCCACTCAAATTCTTGGGGAAGAGCAATGGGCACTTCCCCGCAACTGACTTACCTCGTCCCCTACTCTGGGTAGGGGAAGATGGCTGTATAAGAATCTCTATTCGACGAGGCATCGGGAATTAAGTTGGCGTAGAGAGGCTCGTCTTCCTACGAGCCTCTTGGATGTATTCTTCCTTTTAGTGCCGAAGTGCACTCACTGCACTACGTTCCAGGACCAGTAGTCCTGACACGTGGTTGAAGAGGAACATAAGCTGCCCCTACACGGCAACACCGAGGATAAGGGGAGGAAGAACGATTTCTTGTAAAAAGTTTTCCTTTCAGCTATCAATTCCTTGAAGAAAATCAAGGAATACAGTTCCATAACGCACACAACGCACGACACAAGCACTAAGGGAATGAATTAAACACCGGGTAAGGACACGGTTGAAAAGTGAACGCACAGGAACACTTGGGAGGTACACTGCGAAAAAAAAGATCGAGAGAGTGAGATGATTCGCATCTCACGACCAAGGACTTAATGAGATCCTGTCCCGGGAAAAGCAGTGACCTGCCCTAATCCGGGCCGCAGGAATTATCCTGGCGGCGGGGGTAGGAACTATCGGGAGCGAGATAGGGGGGGGTAGCACGGGAAATCTTGGTCGAGATTGAGAGAGGTCCAAGGACCCTCCGAAGAGGTAATTCGAGGTAAAGTATTCGTGTCGGAACAAATAGAGGGTTGGGCATGAATGTAAAGAGAGTTCTATATGAGAAAGTGATTGTACCAACTGTGATGTATGGATCGGAGTTGTGGGGAATGAAAGTGATGGAGAGACAGAAATTGAATGTGTTTGAGATGAAGCGTCCAAGGAGTATGGCTGGTGTATCTCGAGTAGATAGTGAGAACGGGTGTAAGAAATGAGTTAGCAGCTAGAGTGGATATGAATGTGATAAGGTGGTTTGGCCATGTTGAGAGAATGGAAAATGGCTGTCTGCTAAAGAAGGTGATAAATGCAAGAGTTGATGGGAGAAGTACAAGAGGAAGGCCAAGGTTTGGGTGGATGGATGGAGTGAAGGAAGCTCTGGGTGATAGGAGGATAGATGTGAGAGAGGCAAGAGAGCGTGCTAGAAATAGGAATGAATGGCGAGCGATTGTGACGCAGTTCCGGTAGGCCCTGCTGTTTCCTTCAATGCCTTAGATGATCGCGGAGGTAGCAGCAGTAGGGGATTCAGCATTATGAAGCTTCATCTGTGGTGGAAATGTGGGAGGGTGGGCTGTGGCACCCTAGCATTACCAGCTGAACTCAGTTGAGTCCCTTGTTAGGCTGGGAGGAACGTAGAGAGTAGAGGTCCCCCCCTTTTTTTTTTTGTTTCATTTGTTGATGTCGGCTACCCCCCAAAATTGGGGGAAGTGCCTTGGTATATGTATGTATGTACTAGCTCAGCTAAAACCCTAATAGGCAAAGCAGGATGCCATAAGCCCAAGGGCTCTAACAGGCAAAAATACCCTAGTGAGGAAAGGAAACAAGGAAATAAATAGCCTACAAGAGACAATGAATACTTAATAAAAAATATTTTAAGATCAGTGACAACGTTAAAATAGATGTCATTACTTATATCAGCCTGTTAAAAAAAAAACCTTAAGATGAAATAGAATTAAAACTTCACCAAAGATGGTGGTCAAAGTGGAAAGCTGCCTGGGTTACTCAGATATGAGCATACCACTCTTTAACTTTTGAATGATATCTTCTAAGCACTATAGTGTTTACGATATCTTTTCTTTTTTTATTATCACTGTCACTAACCTTCGCAGGCCCTATTTATATAGATATTTAGACCAAAAATCACAGAAACACGCAAATTCACCAAAATAATTAGCAGTGCAGCTCTGTGAGCGTGCATTGGGAAAACCAAGCTTAAAATGAGCTTACTGTAGCTACCAGTACCTTTGGTTGGGAAGTTATATCTCTGGGGATAATGCATCTCATCTTATACAAGTTACAACAGCATATATATCCCAGTGAGTTTTGTTGAAATAATATGGGAAGCTGTTTACATGTTTAACATTGGGTTCCTTATTCATTCACTCTGCAATGAAGTTACAGGTTCGTGGCATGATCCTAGGTGGTTACCATCCAGCACTATATAATGACAAACTGCTAAAAATTTCTAAAGCCTGCACCTGTATAGTTGAAAGGACAGCTCAAGAGTATACCTCTGCTGAAACTTCTAAAAAGGGTCTGGTATGAGAACTAGGTCATAGGAAGCTCTATGTTTGTTTGGCTAACCAGAGCAGTTCCCATTACAAAGGAGGAAGCCAAATTACAATGACTTGGTGCAGGAGAGCGGACAGTGTATCATTAAGTACATTAGTGGCAAAAGTAGTGGGTTAGGCTAACCCTAGAGCTTTAGGGTAAATTGTAAAAAAGTATTCTATAAAAGGGCAATTAACACAAAAAAATCAGGAACACCTAGAAAGGATCTTGGAAGGTTGCTGATTATAAGTTGCACAGTGCAAATTCCACTGGCTGTTTAGAATTTCACTTCTCCCATATATTACAAGTACAGTACTGTATTATCTTTAATCATAATATTTTATGTATTAAGCAATTTGTTATGTTCAACAACAAAGATGGGAAATCAGAACTGCCTGGCGAGCCCTCAAATGTTGACATATTAAGAGGCTACAGGATTCATGGAAATTGGGATATGTGGCTGGACATTGGGGATGGTAGAACTCCTTCATGGAGTTAAAATGTTTTGTAAAATCATAATCTAGGCCTTCATCCATCCATTTCTTCCATAATTTTCTTTCCTTCCCTAATCGTCATCCTGTAATTTCCATACATACTACATTTCTCAACAAATACTACACAGCCCGTATCAACTATCACAATCTTTGAGTTTTGTGCATTTTTTTCCGCTTGCTAAACACTAGACCTCTCCACTTATTCCTCATGTAATAAGATCTATCCACTGCACTTCAGCCATAGCCACAAATCCAAACATTCTAAACTCACAGCTTTCCAAAATCTATTATCATTGTTAGTTCCCATAATAATTCCACACTGAATAGTAGTATAGGCTTTATGAACTGATAGTAAGAAATTGAATGTTTACAAGAATTTTGGTATAACCAAATAAAATGAAAAGAAAACACTTACCCATTTGGTTCAACAACATCATTAGCCAACAACACTTTTCCTTGTACTCCTTGGTATTCATCACCACCGATGGGAACCTGGAAATTTGAAAAAAAAAAAATTATTATCTAATGTCCTTGTTAGCAGAACACCACATGATTTGCAATGCTTGCTTACCAGAATGCGCTAAATATCAAACAAGGTTGGGCTGAAGATAAATAGAACAAAGACAGAGATGATGAGAACGGAGTATGCAATGGAAGACATCATTAGAAGGAAAAATGATTAATGAGGTAGAATCATTTAAGTATTTAGGAACTATGATCTCCAATACAGGATCTTTAGAATTAGAGTTTAGTGAAAGATTGAAAAAAGCAAATCAGACAATGGGTAGGTTAAGTAAAATTTTGAAATCAAATCGCCTAAAATTTCATATAAAAATCAGACTATACAAGTATATCAGTTTAGTGAGATTGGAGTTACTCAATGGACATGATTCATAGTATGACAATGAAACAATTTCTAATAGATTTAGAAGATTTGAGAATAAAATTCTCAGAAGGATATTGGGAGTTAAATGGCAGGAAAGGATTAGAAATTAAACTGTGAGAGATTACTCGAGTGCCATATGTTGATAAGATCATGGTGAGGAGTAGATGGAGATGGTTTGGGCATACTCTTTGTCCTCCCCAAGAGAGATTAGTTCACCAAATGTTCAATTGGGCTCCACAGGGCTCCACAAGGCACTAGAAGAGTTGGAAGGCCCAGGCCTACATGGCTGAAGACTATGAAGCGCGAAGTAGATGATGAATGGAAAAGTATTGAATTACAAGCTCAAGATGGAGACGACTGGCAAAATCTAACCGCAGCTCTGTGCGTCAATAGGCGTAGGATGAGACGATGATGATAATGAAACAAAGTAATAGATAGTAATAATAATCCTATATTTTATAATCTGTCAAAGTGCAAAAGCTCCAAACTTCAAATTTACATGAGTATGTTAAAGACTCGGTATGGAATTTTTTAGTTAATGTATACAGTTTCATGAACTGTTAAAACAGAAGAAAGTCATTAACAAAGTTGCAAAATTATAGGACAAGGAAACTCAAAATCTAGGGTCTAAATTCAAATTCCTTCTCTAATTTGAAAGCAACATAGACAAGTACTTGGTAAATTCAGCCTTCCATAGAATTTAATTCATTCTCTTCTATTCAAAAGCAAAATATATTAGTAATCTCCCATAAGAATGCCTAAGGTAAAAATTTATCCTATTTGCCCATTACAATTTCTTAGAATTCCTGATGGCAGTCTATAAATGATGCCAAATATTTACCTAAGTATATTTTCAATTTTCAAAACATTGTACACTGAACTAGAATCAAATGCAAACTATCACTTTGGGATTTGTTCTTACTTATGTTTGGTCATACATGGAGAGGCATCTTTTGTTGCCATTCTTGACACCTCCGAGGACTTTTGGCACAGTGTATTACATACCTTCACCTTATGTTATGATGTTGCTTACCTAAGGACTTTTTTTCATCTTCATCTGGAATCTTGTATGGTTTACTTTTTTATACTGTACATGACCGTTACCAAAATTTCAACCCTCCATATCTTTTCATTCACTTATTAGCTCCCATCTGTTGTTTGTAATCAATCTCCTGATCTTATGAGCATTTTTAAATAGGACTCCATAAATTAAAAGTTGAAACTGTAAAAGAACCTAAACCAATCAATCTTGCTTCAACATAAATAAAGCTGCCTCTAAAATAGAAATGTTCCTAAGATCCAGATACCGTTATTTCATTCCAGTTATTAAAAGCTTCAAACTGGCATCATAAATCCCGCTCTCACATTTGTAATGATTCCTATTTTTATCAGACAACTTATTACTCACGAGTACAGCATGATTTATTTTTAGTCCAATATAATTAGTCTATTCATCTAGTAGTGCAATTACCCTACAGCAAATAGCACTGCAAGTAATGAGTTTTCTACAAAGATAGCTTGATCTTTGTACATAAGGTAAATTCATAAAAAAAATACATTTGATGCTGTAAAACCTCCTTATCTGTTGATTTGACTGTTCACTCTTGAAGTATACCTAACATTATGGAAAAGGTATACGTTGAAAATTTAGTTAACCACAGCCACTAAACTGCAAACACCGGAGTGAATTTTCAAACTGAGTGCCATTACATCCCCACTCAGTAGAGTAGACATCTTTAAGTGGTGTTTCAAGTAATGGGAAAGTTGGCCGAAAAGCTAGGTTTCTCCCATTCCTCCCTCTTTTTTATTTTCTTTTAATGCCTGATATTCATGTCTTTATACTCGTAATCTCAATCTAGTTTATTTCTTATACTCTAGATTACTTCTTAAACTTTTGTACTTCCTTATTCCTCAATCAATATCCTTAATCCCTCTCCTATGCCTTATTCCCTTTTACTCAGTATTTCCTACTATTCTATGATCTATCTGTATTCATTTTATTCATTGCTAAAGACTAAAAGGTTTCTGCCATTCTTCCCTTTTTTCTATTTGCCTTTCATTTTTGTTATAAAGTTTTTACTGTTTATTTGAGTCTATTTATTCCTTATACCATTCCTTATTCAGTATAATCACTATTCCCTTTCTAATTCCTTATTATCTTTATTTCCTTTTAATCAATACTTTCATTTAAATTTAACTGTATCAATTTTATTTAATGCATATTTTTAGAGAAATACAAGAGGATGGCCAAGGTTTGGGTGGATAGATGGAGTGAAGAAAGGAGGATAGATGTGAGAGAGGCAACAGTGTGTGCTAGAAAAACGAATGAATGGCAAGCGACTGTGACGCAGTTGGTAGGCCCTGCGGCTTTCTCCGGTCGCCTTGGATAACCGCGGAGGTAGCAGCAGCAAGGGATTCAGCATTATGAAGCTTCATCTGTGGTGGATAATGGGGTAGGGTGGGGTGTGGCACCCTAGCACCAGCCGAACTCGGTTGAGTCCCTTGTCAGGCTGGGAGGAACGTAGAGAAAGGTGCCCTTTTTTTAATTTTTCTTTTGTTTTATGTCGGCTACCCCCAAAAATTGGGGGAAGTGCCTTGGTATATGTAAGTATATTTTGAAGACAAAATATATATAAATTTCTTACAGCATCTAAATCACTGCAGTCAGAAAAAGGTCGACATAGACATATAGTCATAAACAGATTATGGTGCTAAATTTCCATAAGGAAAACTTCTATTAAGACTAACATGTTATGATACCTTTCAAGAGCTTTCTTTAATTACAGTTCTTGGGTCAATACATATAAGTAAAAAAACCATATCTACAGATATTTATTGCCTATCATTTGCAGAATTCTGCGACAATGGGAATGGGGGTCTTGGAACCTAATGACTGTGTAAAAGGTCTTGCTGTATTACTAACAGAAGATATACTCAAGTAAATATGGAACATATATATACTTTTACCAACAGTAAAAGAGAAGGAGGATCTTGTACACTTATGAAACAACAAAATTCTAGTAAATATTACACTTTGTTGGTACTGCTTTAGGAACTGCTTACCTCTCCAGACTTGGCAGGTTGGTGGTAGTAAAGTGGTCCCATGGAGAGGATTGATAGCAGCAAGAGAGAAATCTTATCATAATTTTTTATTCTTATTTTGAGGTTGTGTAAAGGCAGGTCAGAAATAATAGCATCCTATTATTTGAAGGTAAGATTCATGGAAACAATCTAAATGATGAAACTAAAAAAAAAAAAAAACTGTTACATACCTAGGGATGGTAATAGAATTCAACCTACCTCTGTATCATAATTCATTCCCATGCGGTACATGTCGCACAGCTGAGTATATGCTGAATGACTGCATCCAATATACATTCGCGCGTCACCTCTTTTGTTTCGTCTTTTCTCTTCATCTGTTAACAATGGGTAAACCTCTTCCAGGGCACGCTTCAATCTAGAAAGGAATATAAAGAAATCACCAATAAAAAAAAATTGCACATAAAGCCTGTATGGTTATCTATCTAAAAACATTTTAAAGCAAAAAATACTTAAAATCATTATCTAAAGAAATTAAAATGATGCACTACTAGCTTCCAAAAAGTTCCAAGAATCCACCACAATACAGTACAATCAATCAAGTATCGACTTCTGATTGCTTATATTTTATATATTTCATGTATTCATCCCTCCTGGAATGTGACTAAGGTCCTATGAGCCTTAAAACAAGCCCTGCACAAAGCATTAGAAAGATTTTACCTTGGAAACAGTCTTCCCCCTTGCCGTAACTCCAGCCAAGAGCTCTGAGTGAACTGCATGGTATATCCCATATTGTCACATTCCAGAGAGTGGAGAGAACTATCTTTGTACTTTGTTCCTAAATTTAAGGATAAAACACAAAATCCAGTAGATAATGATATCAGATTTGACTCTATGAGGTAAATGGTGACCCTGATGATACATGTTACTATGTTGTGTGAGAGCAGTACGTAAAAAAAAAAAAAAAAAAAAAAAAAAAAAAAAAAAAACAATCTTGAGCTCAGAATCTCCAATCTATTTGTGAGCACTGGCTACTCCATAAAGAAAGTTTCTAGAAACAATTTCTTTCTGGGTAAGAAAAGCTACAGCATTATGAGTGCTTATAAATCCTCAGGAGAAGCATGTCCAAGGGGTCCACCCCCCCTTGAGAATATGACATTCGTGGGCTTGCCGTAACCTTGGCATTCCATAAAAACCACTCAAGAGCTCAGGATTTCCAGCTAGAAAATACAAACTACCTTAAAGACTAAACACACAAGTCCTTAGACATCTTTTCTTTAGGGTTCATTGTGGCTGCACAGCAAATAGTCTAAAATTTTAGCTCTCATAGGACAAGTAACTATCAGAATTCTCTGCATTATAAGGGTGTTCATGAGCATAAAGGCGAATAGCGATTTTGACCGGATTTGAAGCCCTCTCTTGAAAATCTTCCTGATACAGGTAAGAATGGTTTACTTTCATGTTGCTGACATATTGATGATATAATGAATATATAAACAGTGCAAGCCTCCTAATGTTCATATCCCATCACCTTGCCATAGCAATCTAGAATAAAACAAAATGCCCTGCCTTGTACGAGCCAGCTGAATTGTTCACAAATAATTCACTTTGACTGTATCTAAAGGATAAAGGCAGACCACCTACTTCATGGAGAATTCCTCCCACCTAATGAAGACTTCCCATTAAATGACTCAGAAGGTTGTATCAGCAATCGTGGTTGGTAAGTTCATCAGTTTATTTGACGGAACAAAGGGTACCAGGTTAGCCACATCCAGGTCAACGGAGAGGGGGCTCTGATGTGCGCCAGAGTTAATGTAGAAACAACGTCTCTGACGATGGTAATGTTGGTAGTTTCGATGACCTCCTTGCCTGTAAGGAGTTCTCTTCTGCTGATACCTGCGAGTTCAAAAACTTTAGCGTGTCTTTAGTTTGGTTAAATAGAGGTACGTAAAATCTCAGTTTCCAACTCTGAGACCAAGGGAAGGTACAGTATCAAGAATGCCACACAATCTATTAATGGTCTGAGCTAGTGGCTGGTCCTTTAAGCCTCATATGAGTCGGATGAGCTTCAAAATCTTAATAGTGTGAATTACAAGCTTATTTCCGGAACCTTAATGGGGACTTGCACTCGCACTCGTTAAAGAGTTTATTCAGAAAATTATCGATCATAATAACATCTCTTAACAGCGCTCTTAATCCTTCCTCCAACTCCCTTGGATAACAGCTAAGGAGGCAGCGAAGGAGTGGGAGGAATCCAGTTCACTCCTACAAAAGGAATAATCATCTCTATCTCGATCAGAAAGCCAAGGAATTGAAGTCTCTCTCGGAACTTGTTTTACGAGGCAAGCGTGTTCAATACTCCACCTTCTTGAAAGTCTTCTCTTCCCTGAAAAGAATTTATTGAAAAAAGAATAGCATTCCAAAGAACGCTTATCCTGGTATTCATGATCGGGGTCTATCTGGATGATTAATGGGTTTGTTAGCATACGATACATCGTTCTTATTCACGTAGGGTGTGGTTCTATTACGTCTGTCCCTAGACTAGTATTTATAAAACTCAAAGAGTACTCCAGACTTGGGAGAAACATTACACCTACCATAATTGTGTAGAATTTTATTACTGAATTCACCATGACGCACAGGAGGATTACGGTGTTAAAATGGTGGCGCACTCAGTGACGTCATGACATTTAAGGGTGAGAACTTATTTGGATCTGTCAGCCTGCCTGGGCTGCGAGGAGGAAGTTAGCCTCATGTACAGTCGTGGCAGCGCATACAGTGACGTCCTGACGCTTGGATGCGTCGGCACTTTCATGACAGTGAACGTTTAGCCTGAGCATACATCTAGATGAATATCTAGGTAAAGCAAGAATTGTTACACTCGACTTCGCAGCTTTAAGATACTGGGAAGGAGAAGCCTGCGTTGGGCATGAAGGAATTGCCACATCTGGGGGGGGGGGGTTAGGTTCAAAAGGTTCACCCACCCTCAAAGTGGAGAGAGGACAAATCTCTCTCCTCGTTTTGGGGCACTCTTTAGAGGCGTTCTCTGCCGACGATCCCTAGGTGTAAGAGGCAAGCCTTTCTCGATAATAAGAGTTAGAGATCAGACACTATACTCTTCCAATAAGGCTGCCTCAATACGAGCAGAAATGACAGGCTGAACTTTAAGGTCCTGACAAGAACGAGAAGTATGCACTGTTCTAATGGGAGACACTTCAATAGAGGTGAACATCTTATTTGCGTAATGTGATAGGTAAATATCTACGCTCCATGCACTTGTGGGGGGGGGGGAGATCTGGATACGAGACAGATTTGGTACCGAAGCATCCAGTGTATCATGCTCAAGGAGTGTAGCCTTAGTAGCCAAGACATCCCCGATAAGAACAGAATGCACATAAACAATTGGAGATAACATATTAACAAAATGATCATCCCCCTCCACGACAGAAGACAACATAGGCGCTTGAAATGAGGGCCCTATAGAGGAGATAGCTTCGACACCAAACCTACCTTTCTTTTCTCCTCTCACGAAGGAGGAGGAGAGCGATCCCTCTTGGATAGCTTCTTTGGGCAGGAACGATATCTACCCAACTGGGAAGATGACCATTCTCTACAATACTTCCACTTCTACCTGGCTCATGAGTGCCAAAAGGGCGACTATTACATCCTCAGCAGGAACGTATCGTATTCGACACTTGAAAACAAGGGGCACATTCGAAACACAAATAATGAATTAGCAAGTAAACTACAAGGCACAAGTACGAGTACTCTAAAGGAGGAAGAGTGGGCGAAGTGGTTGTCTGATCATAAGAGTAAAGGCAGGATACATCCTTCTACCTTCACGGCCAGAAGTGTAGTGGTGGGACGCTTGTCCTAAGAAGGTTGAGCCATGGATAGCGAATGCCAATGGCCACGTACCATGGCGCAATCCACCACTACCGAATTTCTTTTTTGTCTGGCCATGAAAATAAAACTCGGAAGGAACCCCATTAATGACTCAAGTAGTTTGTATTTGCGTAGGAATAAATCCTACTTTAATTATACCTGTAACTAACATGATTAAATGAGAGATTAATTCCTTTTAACAGAAGTGAAAAATGCAAGCTAGACCATCTTGTCACAATTCTCATTCACTGTAAACATTCTCCCAAAATTAACAATTGATCCTTACACACTTTTCCCTCATCACTCTCTCAATTATGACTATGTTCTTACATCATACCACATATCTTTAATCACATAATTCTTACAGTAACCTTTGCCACTATATTTCCCATACAATTCACCAACCTAATATACTCTATTTACCCGCAATCATTTACAATTTAACTCTGTTTGGATTATCTCACTTGTGATTAAATCAACTCCAGGCATCTTCATATTCTTCCAGCTCTTAAATTGTATATTGTGAACCCTAACGTGTGCCTTCAATGACCATTCTTACATTAACACAAACTCCAACTCTAGCATAACTTAGGTCGGCTTTACCTCTCTTCTAGCCACCTACGGTTATTAATAATCTATAAACTCTCTCCACCGATACACGATTGCATTCTTCTAGGACAGCTTCTCACTTTCTGTACATTTTATGCTGATTTTAACTTGCATATTCATTGTACACTAATAAAAAAAAAGAACTGGTATTCACACATTCAAAAAGCAAGATCTTTGTCCATATTGGCTGTTTTTATGATACAGCAATTACCCAAGTTAAACTACAATGTAATATTCCAGTTTGACTTAAAACACTTTGGCACTCCTATCACCAGCATCTACTGTACTCTGCCAAAAAAAAAAAAAAAAAAAAAAAAAAAAAATATTCAACACACGTGACATATAGCCCAATGAAACATATGTCAAATCCCAACCATACACACTTCTTAAAAATGGCATTAAGGTCCTTGCTAATTTTTTTCCTTTGGCCTGGTTATTCCAATGGTGAATATCCCAAATGTATTTGAAGAGTAATTAACAATCAAGTAATTTTCAACAGCTTGGCATCATTTATAATTCAAGTGTTTCTTTTGTCTTACACTTAGTATCACAACCCTGAATAAATGAAGTAATTTGGTTTGTCAGTCATCTTGAATGAATTGATTACATGACTTATTACAAGACTTCTTGCTATTACATGTTTACATCTACAGTAACTTTGCGATTTTGTCTGTGTCAAAAGCCAACTACAGACAGTTTCCAATGTTTCTCCAACCACTGATGACCATGGATTTACCATACCTGAGCTCCCCTCAATTTTTCCATACAACACAGAGCTGAAGTAATTTGCCCCCCAATATTGCAAACTAAAAATACAAAAATCTTACCTAACTTCATCCACAAATGGAAGCAAGGCAACTCCCTGCCATGCAAATTTTTTGCCATTGAGATCAATCTTGAAATCTTCAGGGTAGAAATCGATTATATTGGAATCTGCTCTAAGCATGAGTTCTCCCCAAGGTTCAGGTACATGTGATCTACTGGCTGCTGGAAAAACACCCATGAGCTGTTCTAAAGGATTGAAAGGTTCTCCGTAATCAAAGTTTACATTTGCGTTGGCGCAGTTAACAAAATCTGATGCGAATGGAGCGTAGTGGTATGGAAAATACCAATTCCACGAAACGCAACCCTGATAATAGTACCTGCCAATCAAAAAGAAAAGAAGATTAGCATTAATTTAAATTAACTTCTTAATCATCAAAAACTACAAAAATCTTTGCACTGATTTCTACCAAATAAAATCTTTTATTGTGACAATTTTCTAGGAAATGCTTTACAAACAAAATTGTCGATCTGATATAAAGCCTCTGGACAATAATAAAAGCATTCATTACTATATCCTCTGGGTTATTTAGATACATAGCAACCAAGATTTTACAATTTCAAAATCCTGTACATTATCAATAAAGTACTATAATACAGCAACATATTCAGATTAAATCAAACTTTCAAAGCCTCACATAGTGATATTAAAAATTAGTGAAATTTGAAGAAAGAAAAGTTAACCAAACAAGCAGAGAACACATAAATATTAAAAGAAAAAACTAAAACCAAAATAAGACCAAGAGAATCTTTTACAAAAGTAATTAACATAAAATTAATAAAACATGAAAAATCAAGAGAACAAGTTAATTCTCAAACTATAGTCTTAATAATTATTGATACAGTACATAATACAAATTAACAGGTAAAGGTCTCATCGAATCCATGGTAACATACTGTACTATAATCGAAGGAAGAAAAATGTTATTTTCATTAGTAAAATAAATTTTTGAATATAACCCGATAATCATGTAGCTGTCAACTCTGTTGCCGACAGAAATCTACGGTAGGGATACGCCAGCGATCGCTATACAGGTGGGGGTGAACACCACAGCGCCATCTGTGGTCAGGTACTCCAGTACTTCTTGTCAACACCACCTCAATTTTTTCCTCGGTCCACTGGTTCTCTATGGGGAGGAAGGGTGGGTCAATTAAATCATGATTATCGGGTAAGTATATTCAAAAATTTATTTTACTAATGAAAATAACATTTTTCAATATTAATCTTACCCGATAATCATGTAGCTGATTCACACCCAGGGTGGTGGATGGAGACCAGCATACATGTTAACAAAGAAGCTAAGTATCCCGTATTTTATTTTATTAGTTATTCAAAAATAACATAAAATAAATAAGTACCTGGTAAGGAAGACGACTTGAACCATTACTCTGCCTTTATTAAGTACGTCTTCCTTACTGAGCGTAGCGGTCCTCTTAGGATGCTGAACGACTCTTAGGTGCTGAAGTATAAAGGGCTGCAACCCATACTAAAGGACCTCATCACAACCTTTAACCTCGGCGCTTCTCAAGAAAGAATTGACCACCCGCCAAATCAACAAGGATGTGGAAGGCTTCTTAGCCGACCGTACAACCCATAAAAAGTATTCAAGAGAAAGGTTAAAAAGGTTATGGGATTATGGGAATGTAGTGGCTGAGCCCCCGCCTACTACTGCATTCGTTGCTACGAATGGTCCCAGGGTGTAGCAGTTCTCGTAAAGAGACTGGACATCTTTGAGATAGAATGATGCGAACACTGACTTGCTTCTCCAATAGGTTGCATCCATAACACTCTGCAGAGAACGGTTCTGTTTGAGGGCCACTGAAGTAGCCACAGCTCTCACTTCATGTGTCCTTACCTTCAGCAAAGCAAGGTCTTCTTCCTTCAGATGAGAATGTGCTTCCCTAATCAGGAGCCTGAATAGGTAAGAAACTGAGTTCTTAGACCTTGGAAGAGAAGGCTTCTTGATAGCACACCATAAGGCTTCTGATTGTCCTCGTAAAGGTTATGACCTTTTTAGATAGTACCTAAGAGCTCTAACTGGGCAAAGTACTCTCCCCAGTTCGTCCCCCACCAAGTTGGACAGGCTTGGGATCTCGAACGACTTAGGCCAAGGACGTGAAGGAAGCTCGTTTTAGCAAAAAAAAAAACGAGCTGCAAGGAACATGTAGCCGTTTCAGATGTGAAAACTATGTTCCTGCTGAAGGCATGGATCTCACTTACTCTTTTAGCTGTTGTCAAGCACACGAGGAAAAGAGTTTTTAATGTGAGGTCCTTAAAAGAGGCTGATTGGAGAGGTTCAAATCTTGATGACATAAGGAACCTTAGGACCACGTCTAGATTCCAGCCTGTAGTGGACAACCGACGTTCCTTTGAGGTCTTAAAAGACCTAAGGAGGTCCTGTAGATCTTTGTTGGTGGAAAGATTCAAGCCTCTGTGGCGGAAAACCGCTGCCAACATACTTCTGTAACCCTTAATCGTAGGAGCTGAAAGGGACCTTACGTTCCTTAGATGTAACAGGAAGTCAGCAATCTGGGTTACAGTGGTACTGGATGAGGAAACTGCATTGGCCTTGTACCAGCTTCGGAAGACTTCCCCTTTAGACTGATAGACTCTGAGAGTAGATGTCCTCCTTGCTCTGGCAATCGCTCTGGCTGCCTCCTTCGAAAAGCCCCTAGCTCTTGAGAGTCTTTCGAAAGTCTGAAGGCAGTCAGACGAAGAGCGTGGAGGTTTGGATGTACCTTCTTTACGTGAGGTAGACGTAGAAGGTCCACTCCTAGAGGAAGAGTCCTGGGAATGTCGACCAGCCATTGCAGTACCTCTATGAACCATTCTCTCGCGGGCCAGAGCGGAGCCAACCAACGTCAGCCGTGTCCCTTAGTGAGAGGCGAACTTCTGAAGTACCCTGTTGACAATCTTGAACGGAGGGAATGCATACAGGTCGAGATGGGACCAATCCAGCAGAAAAGCATCCACGTGAACTGCTGCTGGGTCTGGAATCGGAGAACAATACAACGGGAGCCTCTAGGTTATCGAGGTAGCGAACAGATCTATGGTTGGCTGACCCCACAGGGCCCAAAGTCTGCTGCAAACATTCTTGTGAAGGGTCCACTCTGTGGGGATGACCTGACCCTTCCGGCTAAGGCGATAAGCCATGACATTCATATCGCCCTGAATGAACCTCGTTACCAGCGTGAGCTTTCGATCTTTTAACCAGATGAGGAGGTCCCTTGCGATCTAGAACAACTTCCACGAAAGAGTCCCTCCCTGCTTGGAGATGTAAGCCAAGGCTGTGGTGTTGTCAGAGTCCACCTCCACCACCTTGTTAAGCTGGAGGGACTTGAAGATTAACAAGGCCAGATGAACCGCCAACAGCTCCTTGCAATAGATGTGAAGTGTCCTTAGCTCCTGATTCCATGTACCCGAGCATTCCTGTCCGTCCAAAGTCGCACCCCAGCCCGTGTCTGATGCGTCAGAGAAGAGATGGCGGTCGGGTTTCTGAACAGCCAAAGGTAGACTTCCTTGAGAAGAAAGCTGTTCTTTCACCACGTGAGAGTAGACCTCCTCTCTTCGGAAACAGGAACTGAGATCGTCTCTAGCGTCATGCCCTTTATCCAGTGAGCCGCTAGATGATACTGAAGGGGGGGGGAGGTGGGGTCTCCCTAACTCGATGAACAGGGCCAGTGATGAAAGTGTCCCTGTTAGACTCATCCACTACCTGACTGAGCATTGGTTCCTTCTCAGCATACTCTGGAAGCAATCTAGGGCTTAGCAGATCTTTGGGGCCGACGGAAAAGCCCGAAAAGCTCGACTCTGAAGATCCATACCCAGGAAGACAATGGTCTGGGATGGGATGAGCTGGGACTCCTCAAAATTGACCAGGAGGCCCAGTTCCTTGGTCAGATCCATAGTCCATCTGAGAATCTCCAGACAGCGACGACTTGTGGGAGCTCTTAAAAGCTAGTCGTCTGACGGAGCCGGACACAAGATCATGGTACTGCTGCACAGTCTGTGAACTGTCAACCATGGGAAAGCGAGGAAGTACAGTGACAACCCGAAGCTGTCTAGACTGTCTGGGTCGTAAAGACAACTCCTTATCGGGTTGCTGAGGTTGCCGCACTGCGTCACAAGAAGTCACTTCTGCTGGTTGTTGAACGTCTTCCCAGTGACACACTGACTCCGTAAACAAAAAATCCTCTAACAAGGACTAAGCTTGGACTGCATGTCTTGCAACACAGCTCAAGGTCTATGGGAGCAGGTGTGGTAACAGACGGGGTTAGCGACTGAAGTGGAACCATTACCCTCCCTGGAAGCATGTTATGCTTAAATAAAAGTCCATAGGAGGCTAAGCAGCTAAAGGCTCCTCTCCAAATGACAGAGTCCTCAAGGGAATATCAGAAGGAGGGAGAATAGCACTTTCTCATCTACAGGAACCATATCCGAGAAAAGCTAAGTTTTCTCAGTGAGGGTTTCACTGGTGCAAAAGCAGCAGACTAGAAGGCAACGTTATGAAACTGCTTGACAGTCTAGTGAGTTGGCAACAACCAAAGATGTGTGACTGAGAAGCATGCGGTAAGGTATGCAGAGCATGCTGTAAGGTAAGCAGAGCATGTTGCATGGCGTGCGGCTTATGCTGCATGGGATGAGGCTCATGCTGCATGGTATGAGGCTCATGCTGCATGGTATGAGGCTCATGCTGCATGGGATGAGGCTCAAGCTGCAAGGGATGAGGCTTATGCCGCATGCGTTGAGGAGGATGCATAGCATGAGGCTCCTCATAGCATGAGACTCCTGCCTCATGGGTTGAGGAGGATTCCGCATAGCATGAGGCTCCTGCCTCATGGGTTGAGGGGGATGCCGCATAGCATGAGGCTGCCTCATGGGTAGAGGAGGATGTCGCATAGCATGAGGCTCCTGCCTCATGGGTTGAGGAGGATGCCGCAAAGCATGAGGCTCCTGCCTCATGGTTTGAGGAGGATGCCGCATAGCATGAGGCTCCTGTGAAGTTCCTGCCTCAAGAGTTCCGTCTGCCTCAAGGGTTGAGGAGGTAGCTGCGCAGAGATAGGCTCATGCTGTGAAGAATGCGGTTGCTGCATGCGTTGAGGCGGCTGCCTCATAGCATGAGGTTCCTCAAGAGTTGAGGTTCTTGCCTCAAGAGTGGAGGTGGCTGCCGCAAGAGTTGAGGTTGCTGCCTCAAGGATGGGGGAGGTTGCCGCAACGCAAGAGGTTGCTGCCTCGAGGATGGAGGAGGTTGTCGCAACACATGAAGCTCCTGCCTCAAGGGTAGAGTAGGTTGCTGCAAAGCATAAGACTCCTGCCTCAAGTGTTGAGGAGGTTGCCGCAAAGCAAGAGGCTCCTGCCTCAAGGAAAGTGGAGGTTGCTGCACAGCGCTGGTATCTGGCAACTCCCAATGCGGCAGCTCACGCGTGGAGGTAGGTTGAGGAACCTCAACATCATACGTCTGGCAGGGTGGACTGGTATCTGGCAACTCCCAATGCGGCAGCTCACGCGTGGAGGTAGGTTGAGGAACCTCAACATCATACGTCTGGCAGGGTGGACTGGTATCTGGCAACTCCCAATGCGGCAGCTCACGCGTGGAGGTAGGATGAGGAACCTCAACATCATACGTCTGGCAGGGTGGACTGCGCAGAGGTGGAGGAGCGCTCGCAGGAGGAGGTGTGCTAACCTTCTCTGCCTGAAACTCCTGCATCAACACCGCAAGCTGAGACTGCATTGTCAGCAGCATAGACCACTAGAGTTTAAAAAAAAAAAACAACAACAAACGGAGCTACTGTCCGTTGAGACTGAGGGTCTAAAACAGCTGGTGCGGCAACAGACTGAGTTACTGTCTGTTGCGATACCACCGTGCCTCTCTGGGAGGTGTGCAGTTGTCGTACTGCAGCAAGTCCGAACTGACCCAGTGTTAAAGACACCACCTAGGAGTTGGACTTGCGCGGAAGGGACCGACTTGCACTAAAAGCTGCAAGATTTGGTCCATGGTTTCTGCGAGAAACCTCTTCCGCAGACGAGGAATAAATGGGCTCTCTCGTCTTTGTGTGGGTGGGGTGATCACGTCGGCTACGTGAGTTGGTTACACCCGAAACCACGGAGGGAAACGTCTGTTCGTCGATCAAGGCCTGCTGAACCCATAAGTCCTTCGACATTACTTCTCCCCTGGGCTTGGGAGCTTGTAAGAGGTCCCAGACTAGGCGAACAACTGGCACGAACAGACGAACCCTCGAACGCAACACTGTAACACTTTGCGCTTATCACTTTATCACTTTTGATTTTCTGTTTGCACTTATTTCACTGAACTCGAAACTTTAAGTGGTTTGTACCTGAAACACGCAATTCTATCCTTCATTAAAAGTTAGTAATTGCGAAAACAGTATTACAATGTAACAGAAAAACATAATGAAAGATAAATAATTCAGTGGCTGGAAAAGAGATTAAACACTAGATCAAATAAACTACGTTTAAAATCTCTCACCGCATAAAGTCTGAGAACAAGAATAAAACTCTAGAAACGTTTACCTTCTTCCCCTAAAGAGACTAGGGAGAAGAGCAAAAACGATAACAACGTTACCCGCTTGAACGAAACGTTTATCCTCCTCTCTCTCCCTCCGTCTCTATCTCTCTCTCTCTCTCTCTCTTGACTTAGCACCTGAGAGAAGAGCCCAATTATATATATCGTTAAAACATATTATTGTTAAAGGAAAAAAACTGAAAGGTTTCCCAAATAAAAATTTCCTTTATTAGAATAGAACCATTTAAGCTAAGAAAGAATGAACAAAACGCTAGAATCGGTTTACTCTTACTGCAACGTGACACCGTGATAGACTCTCTCTCTATCGTAACGATAGAGCGTAAGTTGAACGTTCTGAACGTCAACAACTGCAGAGACAAAACAAAACGTTAGTTCAACTTTGAAAACAGTACGAGACTTATCAAAGAAATTCTTTCAAAAACATTAAAATAGCATAATATGTTAACAGGTAAAACGAAATGACGGGCTCAATGTAAATTAACTTCAGTTCCAAGAAAAGACCGCCTACTATTAGGAAAGGTCGAATATAAACAAATATAAAAATTAATTTAAGGAAGTTAATCAAAGAGGCCTATAAAAGGCGGAGAGATATAAAATAAATCTATAACTTTTGTTAAGCAAAATTAAGAGAGTCTATACTCTCTTCGACACCAACACTTCCGTCTAAGGGAAGGGTCGGCCATTTAAAAGTGAAAGAGAGTTCATACTCTCTTCGTACCAAAATTAAATAAAAAATTAAATCAAATTAATTCCAAAAACTTGCTAAGCTAATGATATAGCTTCCTGAATAGCGAAGGCTAAATTCTAGAGCAAATACATCACCAAATCGTGAGCAATAACTCCAGAATCAACAGCGTATCCATGTAGGTCTAGCCGGAGCCACGACAGAGGAAAAATTGAGGTGGTGTTGACAAGAAGCACTGGAGTACCTGACCACAGATGGCGCTGTGGTGTTCACCCCCACCTGTATAGCGATCGCTGGCGTATCCCTACCGTAGATTTCTGTCGGCAACAGAGTTGACAGCTACATGATTATCGGGTAAGATTAATATTGAAAAATTCTGTATTTAAACTATTAAAAGGCAAGAAATAAATGTAAATTTGACTATAAAAAAATATCTATTAAAATCTGTTGATGCAAATAAATACTTAAGAACAATTAAAACAAACTCACTTTAAAACCCAGCAGAGACCACGCGCATACTCGTCAGCAACACGCCTTCTGAACTCTAAATTTTCGGCAGTAACTTCAAATTTACTTTCATAATATCTGTCCTTGAAACCTTCTTCATACAGTCTAACTTCATCATTATTCTCCTCTTCCTCCTCATCATCATCAACATCACTGTGACCACGTTTCATCCCACGTCTGAAAAAAGAGATAGTAAAAGATAAGGAAAAACCATTACAATAGTTAATTAAGAATGATCTTTGATACACGCTCAATTGTACTTGTCAAGACCATGGCTTTGCAATTCCACACTCCTGTAATCTTTTTACTAGATAGAGGATATTTTTTCTGAATTCCTGATTGCTTAAATTGTGGCACAAACAAGAAGCCAATTACTATAGATTTCAAAGAAAATGACAAATTCGAAGATAATTTGTATTTTTCCTAACCATACAAACCTTAGCTATTTACAAAGGGTTTACTTTTAGCGCAGCTGAAATGACGAGCCAATAGTTTTTAACGAGGGTTAATTACCCCCGCGCTAGTTAGCGGGGGGTGGGGAAGGGTAGCTTGCTACCCCTCCCCCCTCCACACACCGGTGACTTGCTTCACTTCACTTAGAGGTAGGACTTGACTTGGGGGTCAGGGATGGCGGGCACATATGTGTAAATAGCTAAGGTTTGTATGGTTAGGAAAAATACAAATTATCTTCGAATTTGTCATTTGTTCCGTAACCGAAATACAAACCACGCTATTTACAAAGGGTGACTTACCCCTTAGGAAGGGTGGAAAGTCCCCAGCCTTACTGACTTCGGCTTGCCCGGGGGCTCGATCCCTTAGTGAGCAGCACTAGAGAGAGGGAGCCCCTGTACCTCACAGGTTCCTAGCATCGCTAGGAACGAGTGGCCTACATAAGTAGTGTGAGGAGGAGAGTGTGACTCGTCCTATGAAGTTGACCTTGAGACCTTCAGATAGGAATTCTAGGATAGGACGTTCCCCATACCACCTCGTCAGGGTATGGGAGACGCAACAGTATTAAGCTTAATACTAGGAGCACAAAGAAGCATGGGTTACCTGCAGAGGTCGAGGTCAGCTATGCGAGGACCAGGATGCTGCTTCCCCAAGAGAGGGGAGAATGAAGAAAGAAGTAAGGGTCAGACATACTCTTTCATTCACACAGACTAAGACCGGGTAACAACGCCCTCAACCTACTGCTACTTGTCCAAAAAGGAGCCTGAGGTTAGACCAGCTGTTGTGCAGCCACCACAGGGCCGATAGAGAACGTATCGAGGCTCCTGTGGGTCACGTCTTGCAGGTAGTGGGCTGTGAAGGTCGTTTGACGCTTCCAGACCCCCGCTTGAAGTACCTGCGTCACAGAGAAGTTTCTCTTGAAGGCCAGGGATGTAGCAATACCCCTGACATCGTGGGCCCGAGGGCGACGTGACGGAGGAGGGTCAGGATTCAGGGCATGGTGGATAACCCTACGAATCCAAGCAGAGATGGTGTTCCTTGTGACCCTCCTCTTTGTCCTGCCTGTGCTCACAAACAAAGCTCGCACATGAGGACGGACTGCAGCCGTTCTCTTCAAGTAGTACCTCAGACACCTCACTGGGCATAGTAGCAGCTGGTCTGGGTCGTTTGTTACAGAACGGAGACTCGCGATCCTGAAAGAGTCGAACCGAGGATCCGGCACTCCAGGATTCTGAGTCTTGGCCACAAACTCAGGGACGAACCTGAACGTTACCTCCCCCCATCCCCTTGAATGGGCGATGTCGTACGAGAGACCATGAAGTTCACTAACTCGCTTGGCCGAGGCCAAGGCGAGTAGGAAAGCCGTCTTCCAAGACAGGTGGCGATCGGAGGCCTGGCGTAATGGCTCGAAGGGAGGTCTCTTGAGAGACCTGAGAACTCGAACCACGTTCCAAGGAGGGGGTCTCACTTCCGACTGGGGGCAGGTAAGCTCATAGCTACGTATGAGTAAAGAGAGTTCTAGCGATGAAGAAATATCCACGCCCTTCAATCTGAAGGCCAAGCTTAAGGCTGAGCGATAGCCTTTCACTGCCGAGACAGAAAGGCGCATTTCTTCTCGCAGATACACAAGGAAGTCCGCTATTGCTGGAATAGTGGCATCGAGTGGAGAGATACCCCTTCCACGACACCAACCACAAAAGACTCTCCACTTCGCTTGGTAGACTCCCTCAGAGGACCTTCGCAGGTGCCGAGACATTCTCTCCGCAACCTGTTGCGAAAAGCCTCTCTCCGCGAGGAGACGCTGGATAGTCTCCAGGCGTGAAGCCGAAGCGAGGCTACGGCCCTGTGAGGGACACCGGAGTGGGGTTGTCTGAGAAGCTCGTGTCGTGGAGGAAGCTCCCTTGGGAGTTCCGTCAGGAGTTGCAGAAGGTCCGGAAACCATTCCGCGTGATGCCATAGCGGAGCTACTAGAGTCATGGAACAGTTGACCGATAGTCTGGTCCTGTTGAGCACCCTTCTCATCAGACAGAATGGTGGGAAGGCGTACACGTCGATGTTGTCCCACCGTTGCTGGAAAGCATCTTGCCAGAGTGCCTTGGGGTCCGGGACTGGTGAGCAGTACAGGGGCAGCTTGAAGTTCAAGGCTGTCGCGAACAAGTCCACCGTCGGGGAACCCCACAAAGTCAGGACTTTGTTGGCTATCTGAGGATCCAAAGACCACTCGGTACTCACTATCTGCGAAGCCCTGCTCAGACTGTCGGCGAGCACATTCCTCTTGCCAGGAATGAAGCGAGCTGATAGTGTTATCGAGTGGGTTTCGGTCCACCTCAGAGTCTCTACTGCAAGATGGGATAGCTGTTGCGAAAAAGTGCCTCCCTGCTTGTTGATATAAGCCACTACCGTGGTGTTGTCGCTCATCACCACCACGGAGTGACCCGCCAGGAACCGTTGGAACTGTTGAAGGGCCAGAAAGACGGCCTTCAATTCTAGCAGGTTGATGTGTAGGCACTTTTCTGATTCTGACCAAAGGCCTGAGGCCCTCTGGTTCAGAACGTGCGCCCCCCACCCTTCTTTTGACGCGTCCGAAAACAGAGTCAATTCCGGGGGAAGGACGAGAAGACTCACTCCCTTTCGCAGGTTCTCGTCGGCCAGCCACCACCGCAAGTCCGTCTGTTCCAGAGACCCCATTGGGATCAGAGTGTCCGGGGAATCGGATCCTTGATTCCACCGGGACTTGAGCCGCCATTGAAGGGATCTCATCCTGAGGCGGCTGTTTGGAACCAGACGGGCCAGGGAGGATAGGTGGCCCAAGAGACGCAACCACGATTGGGCGGGGAGTTCTTTTCGCCTGAGGAAAGGTTCCGCCACCCTCCTCAGCCTTGCTATCCGGTCGTCTGATGGAAAGGCTTTGTGGAGATTGGTGTCTATTAGCATGCCTAGATAAACCAGTCGCTGGGACGGCTGCAGAGAGGACTTCTCGAGGTTTACCACGATCCCCAGATCCTGGCAAAGATCTAGAAGCCTGTCTCGGTGTCGAAGAAGGGTCGACTCCGAGTCTGCTAGGATCAGCCAATCGTCTAGGTAACGAAGGAGACGAATGCCGTTCCTGTGCGCCCAAGTCGAAATCAGGGTGAACACTCTGGTGAACACCTGAGGAGCTGTGGAGAGACCGAAACACAGCACCTTGAACTGGTAGATCTTGTTGTCTAGGCAGAATCTCAGGTACTTCCTGGAAGACGGATGGATTGGGATCTGGAAGTACGCGTCCTTTAGATCCAGTGTGCACATGAAGTCTTGTGGTCTCACCACAAGTCTGACTGTGTCTGCTGTCTCCATGCTGAACCGGGTTTGTTTGACAAACCTGTTCAGAGCCGAGAGATCGATGACGGGTCTCCAGTCTCCAGTAGCCTTCTTTACAAGAAAGAGTCGACTGAAGAAGCCTGGAGAGCCGTCCACGACCTCCTGGAGAGCACCCTTCTCGAACATGGTCTTGACTTCGGCCTGAAGGGCCAGCCCCTTTGCCGATCCCATGGCATAGGAGCTCAACGACACTGGATTCGCTGTCAGGGGAGGTTGAGATGACGTGAACGGGACGCGATAACCTTGGCCGATCACCGAGATCGTCCAAGCATCGGCCCCGAGATGTTGCCACCTGCGGACGCAACGCTGAAGGCATCCCCCCACAGGTGGACACGCAGGGGGACTGCCACCCCTAGGGCTTGCGGCCGCGGCCGCCACCCCTAGAAGTCTTGCCTCCCCTGGAGGACTTACCACCCCTCTTGACCTTGGCTGGAAAGGGCTGGGGCTTAGACACCACTTTCTTAGCTGCCGGTGCCTGTTTTGGAGCCTTACGAGGCTGTTGCTGCTGTTGTGGCGGGGCTGGAGGCTTATAGGGCCGAGTTGTAAGGGCCCTGTGGAGGAGGGAGTCCGTGCTGGATTTCCTCCACCTCTCAGCCGTTCGCTCCAAGTCTTGAGGCTCAAACAGGCTCTCCCCCAGGAGGGAGGCATGTCGGAGCCTACACACATCTACGGCGGGGACCTTCGGATGGAATCTCTCGGACACAGCATCGCGACGCTTCAACACCGAGTTGGCCCACAGGGTGGTAACCTGGTGCGCCAAGAACTCGATGGAGCGGGTGCCCGAGAGCAAGAAGGTCTCTAGGGCCTTCCTATTGGTCTCCTTGGACAAGTCCTCAGATCGCAATAGGATGCCCAGAGATCCTAACCAGAAGTCCAGCCACGAAGTGGCCTGCATGGCACACTTAGCGACCTTCTCGTGGTTAAGGATCTCTGCCGCCGAGAACGACACCTGCCGGGCAGAGAGTTTCTCCAAGGGAACTCCCTTCGCCAGCTCCTCCACAGAGTGATGGAGCGGAAGAGCGAGGTTGTGCTCACCCAGGATCTCGAAATACCTCCTCTGCTGAAGGCGAGGAGGAGGGATGAGTTTGTTCCCGGCAGTGGAACGACTGGAGGAGGCAAGAAGTGCGAGCTGAGCATTGGCCCTAGCTCTGGCACTCTTCAGCCCCCGAGACCAGGGCAGAGCTGCACTGGTCTTAGGGGCCTTCCGAACGTCGAACACTTCATCCAGAATTGTGTCTTTGCCTTCACGGGGGGGGATGACTGGATCCGTAAGACTGTTAAGTTGCCTTATCAGGCTTAGGACCTGCCAGAAGGCATGTTCGGACTCTTGCTGTTCTCCTCCCTGTGGGCTGGCAGCTAAGTCTCCTGCCCCAGGAATCTCTTCCTGGGGTGATACGTGGACATTCCCCTGGGTAGTCATGGGTTCCTGTCGAATCCTTGCAGAGGATTTAGGAATGGTCTTGGAATCCTTGGGCTCCCTCCTAGGAGGGATACAGGATCCCAACAACGAGGTTCGAGGGGCCCCTTCCTCACGAGACAATTCTCCTGCCTGAAGCGAAGTCTCCCCCCCTGGTGCCGGGGGGAAGACTACCGGTCCACTGGACTCACCTGAGGACGGAAAGGCCTCGTCCACGGGAGAAGGAGAGAGTACTCGTGCAGGAGAGGGAACCCTCGAGACCGACCTCTTGGGAACCAACTTCGCCCTGGGGGAAGTCACCACGAAGTCCACTCCTCTCTTTCTCTTCAGCGAAGGAGAGACAGCCGCTGGTTTGTTACCCTGGCCGGCGAGTGCTGGTTTCATAACCCTCACTAACGCCCGTGCCAGCGGACCAAACCAAGTCTGCTGCTCAAAGGACACAGAGTCCGAAATCCTCGCTAAGGTGAAAGGGATCGGGCGATCCTTTGGAGTGGACACGACGGTACCTGCCTGAAAAGAAGGTGGGGAAGAATGTTGTAATGACCTGTCCTCGTCCTGCAATACCAACCTGTGCTTGGATGGAGGTGATCCCGAGTGCCGTCTAGGAGCACGCGTCCCTGCTGCTACCACCGGCTGTGGAATTCGCCGCGAACTATGGTCGCGCGAGGGTGAACGGTCGCGCAAAGGCGAATGGTTGCGCGGGCGTACAGGCGAGCGGTCGCGCGGGCGCGCAGGCGAGCGGTCGCGCGGGCGCGCAGGCGCGCAGGCGAGCGATCGCGCGGGCGCGCAGGCGAGCGATCGCGCGGGCGCGCAGGCGAGCGATCGCGCGGGCGCGCAGGCGAGCGATCGCGCGGGCGCGCAGGCGAGTGGGCGTGAGGGTGGGCAGGTAAAGGAACACGTGTCCGAGGCGACGAACGCAAGCGATGGCGCGACGGCGAGGGATCGTGCTGCCGCGTAGGTGAAGAAGATCGCTGGCGATAATGATCACGTGATGGTAAGCGATGGCGAGCAGCATGTGAAGGTGAATGATTGCGCGCAAGAGGGCGATCATTCAGGGTTGAGCGATGAGGAGCAGCATGCGTAAGCGGGCGATCGTTCAGGGTTGTGCGATGGCGAGCAGCATGCGTAGGTGAATGATCGCGTGAAAGGGTGCGATGGTGATCAGCATCCGCAGGAAGGCGATCGTTCAGGGTTGTGCGATGAGGAGCAGCATGCGAAAGCGGGCGATCGTGCAGGGTTGTGCGATGGCGAGCAGCATGAGCAGGTGAATGATCGCGTGAAAGGGTGCGATGGTGATCAGCATCCGCAGGAGGGCGATCGTTCAGGGTATTGCGATGAGGAGCAGCATGCGAAAGCGGGCGATCGTGCAGGGTTGTGCGATGGCGAGCAGCATGCGAAAGCGGGCGATCGTGCAGGGTTGTGCGATGGTGATCAGCATCCGCAGGAGGGCGATCGTTCAGGGTATTGCGATGAGGAGCAGCATGCGTAAGCGGGCGATCAGGCAGGTTCGTGCGATGGCGGGCAGCATGTGAAGGTGATCGCTGGCGAACTGGTGATCGCTGGCGAGCTGGTGATCGCTGGCGAGCTGGTGATCGCTGGCGAGCTGGTGATCGCTGGCGAGCTGGTGATCGCTGGCGAGCAGAAGGTCGACGCGTGTCCTGTGAGAGGATAGGTTCACGAGCAGGAACGGGAAGATCGCTGGCGCGTTGGCGAACATGTGTTTCTGACACACGATGGTGAGCAGGGAGTTCAGCAGGAACTAAAGGGTGGTCAGAGACCGCAGGGCGATGGTCCTCAAATGAGCGCTGACGCTCGGAAGAGAGCTGACGAGCAGGAGAGCGCTGGCGAGGGGGGCGAACCTCAGGAGAGAGCCGACGAGCAGGTGAGCGTCGGCGAGCAGGAGAGTCTTGGCGAGCAGGAGATCGTCGACGAGCAGGAGATCGCTGGCGAGCAGGAGATCGTCGACGAGCAGGAGATCGCTGGCGAGCAGGAGAGCGCTTGTGCGCTGGCCCTGCTCGCGTAAGGGAAGAATCCCTTAGCCCCGAAGGGACCGTTGCCCGTCGGGTGACGAGTTCTCCAGAAGGCGAAGATCCGGCAGGAGATGGAGAGCGGTCCGCAGAGAGGTTCAAGGAGGGCGGAGTAGTCGGTTGAGGCTGACGAGGAGAGTCCCCCCCGGAGGACGAAGACCCAAAAAGGCGCCTCTTAGTCCCCCTGTAAGGGGAAGGGAGGCCCTTGTGGCGTAGAGGGCGGTGAGCCTTACGGCGGAGGCGGCCTCGGGGGAGATCGTCGGGACCATCGGTCCTCCGAAGGGGAGTCTCCTTCAAAACACTTCCCTCAGAAGGAAGCTGGGCAGCAGTCGAGACCGAAGGACTCACTTCCCCCTTCGAAGGATGCACGGAAGGAGGAGGAGAGCCTAGAGCACCATCACCAGCAACAGCACCTGCGTCGGAAGGCCCAGCCACGTCGGAGGCCTCTGTCACCACGACGTCGACAATAGACAGAGGGTCTACCTCCGCTACCACCGGCGACTGTTTAACAGCGGCCCCCAACGAGACAAGGTCAATAAGAGCGACCCTGGAGGGCAAGCCCTTAAGCCCCAGGGACGACCAAATCTGCAACAGATCATCACTGGATAAAGAATTATTATCAATAACCTCCCCCGGAGGAGGAGGGGGAACCGCCTCGCTATGGGAGGCGACGCCCTCTCCCCCCACCGAAGGTAGGGAAACAGAACAAGGGCCTGCGCTCCCACTCGGACGACTCTCCTTAGGAGGCGGACGAGGGGGAGCTTCGGAGGAGGTTTGGGCGGCGGAAGAAGAGTCCCGAGAACCTTCCTCCTTCAAGGCTAACCCCGGAGGAGAACGGTCTCTCTTGGACTTCTTCTTACGCCGACGGCCAAACCTCTCCCACTGGGAGGCAGACCACTCCCTACACTCACGGCACATGTTATCCTGGTCGCACCGTCGGCCCCGACATTGAGGGCAGAGGGTGTGAGGATCCGTACTCACGTCCGACATGAAAGTCCCACAAGGACGGCCGGCAACTCCAGGGCATGTCCGCATATTAAATAAAAGAAAATAACTGAAGGTCAACTTCCAACCAATCACACAAGCTGTAAAGAAAAAGAAGAAAATTAAAGGCTGTCAGCGAAGGCGATGAACAGACACGTCTGATCACCGCCGAGCCAAAAGTGAAGTGAAGCAAGTCACCGGTGTGTGGAGGGGGGAGGGGTAGCAAGCTACCCTTCCCCACCCCCCGCTAACTAGCGCGGGGGTAATTAACCCTCGTTAAAAACTATTGGCTCGTCATTTCAGCTGCGCTAAAAGTAAACCCTTTGTAAATAGCGTGGTTTGTATTTCGGTTACGGAACAAATATTTTTTACTATGTACCTTTGCGAGATAAAAGGAAAGATAATGAAAAAAAAAAAAAAAGAGGAAAGTACTATGGTATATGCTTTGGCACTCAGTGAGATGAAAGTGAAAAACCAGAAGGAAAGAGGTAGGACAGTGACTGTGTCTGGGGTGGTCAAGATATGTTGACCTCAAAAGCTCAAGGTGCCATGATTGCAGAGCCAGGAAATAGTGCAAAAGTGTTAGCTCAAGGACTGAGTTAGGCTGACATTTTGGCTGTGTATTTACTGGGAATGATAAAATAAGGAACTGAAAAGACACTAAAATAATTAAATAAGTTGAAAGCAAATAAGAATATAAGCAAAAACAATCATTAGATGCAACAGAAACAGGAATTTGGCAATAAATGAAAAAATAGTTGATGGAAGAATGAAAGTAATGTAGTCTTCAAAAAGAGGTATTTATTTCAGAGAATGTAATAGATGACCCTAAAGAGCATTTGGATGGATTCATGGTATTTAGATCATATGACTGTGCTGGGGCTGGGGAGGGCTTTCAGCATTCAGGTGCAACTGGGAGACAAAAACAACAATTTCACAAAAAGTTATAAGTTGAAATGACGTTTGCCAGCACAATAGGAAAAAAAGAAGCAGGAACCAAGATAAAGTAGTTGGTTGAAATAAAGGAGAAGCTAAAGACTGAAGGGAGACTGCAAAAGACTATTAATGCCTAAAGTGAACTGTGAGGTACCCTAAATTCAAGGATCATTCGCAGGTTGACAAATCCAAACCATGAGAAGTCTGTTACAGAGGCCAAGAATCACTCAAACAGCAGCTTTATAGTTCAATAAGGTTTTCCTTTGTCAGAACGTTAATACAACAGGGCAAGAGATATATTGTTGCTGGAGTGGACCAAGTGTTACAGTAGTTGTGGGATGATAAAACGCCATCCCAGTGATAACAGAAGCAGAGAAAGCAGTAATACTTACTTTTACAAGGATGATTTGTAAGAAATTGATAGGACAGTTAATAAATTATCTGGTATGTTCATACATACATACATACATATACCAAAGGCACTTCCCCCAATTTTGGGGGGTAGCCGACAACAACAAGAAACAAAACAAAAAAGGGGACCTCTACTCTCTACGTTCCTCCAGCCTAACCAGGGACTCAGCCGAGTTCAGCTGGTACTGCTAGGGTGCCACAGCCCACCCTCCCACATTTCCACTACAGATGAAGCTTCATACTGCTGAGTCCCCTACTGCTGCTACCTCCGCGGTCATCTAAGGCACCGGAGGAAGCAGCAGGGACAACTGGAACTGCGTCACAATCGCTCGCCATTCATTCCTATTTCTAGCACGCTCTCTTGCCTCTCTCACATCTATCCTCCTATCACCCAGAGCTTTCTTCACACCATCCATCCACCCAAACCTTGGCCTTCCTCTTGTACTTCTCCCATCAACTCTCGCATTCATCACCTTCTTTAGCAGACAGCCATTTTCCATTCTCTCAACATGGCCAAACCACCTCAACACATTCATATCCACTCTATCCGCTAACTCATTTCTTACACCCGTTCTCACCCTCACCACTTCGTTCCTAACCCTATCTACTCGAGATACACCAGCCATACTCCTCAGACACTTCATCTCAAACACATTCAATTTCTGTCTCTCCATCACTTTCATTCCCCACAACTCCGATCCATAAATCACAGTTGGTACAATCACTTTCTCATATAGAACTCTCTTTACATTCATGCCCAACCCTCTATTTTTTACTACTCCCTTAACTGCCCCCAACACTTTGCAACCTTCATTCACTCTCTGACGTACATCTGCTTCCACTCCACCATTTGCTGCAACAACAGACCCCAAGTACTTAAACTGATCCACCTCCTCAAGTAACTCTCCATTCAACATGACATTCAACCTTGCACCACCTTCCCTTCTCGTACATCTCATAACCTTACTCTTACCCACATTAACTCTCAACTTCCTTCTCTCACACACCCTTCCAAATTCTGTCACTAGTCGATCAAGCTTCTCTTCTGTGTCTGCTACCAGTACAGTATCATCCGCAAACAACAACTGATTTACCTCCCATTCATGGTCATTCTCGCCTACCAGTTTTAATCCTCGTCCAAGCACTCGAGCATTCACCTCTCTCACCACTCCATCAACATACAAGTTAAACAACCACGGTATGTTCATAATCGACGCAAACATTCTGCATTTAACTATAAAAAAGCAGACAATACAATAATAGTTGCTGCATTTATTGCTAAAAATGTCAATGAATTATTCCTTGTCCTATTTCACTCAATACAATAGATAAGTTAAAATTGAGCTAACATATACACTCAGGTATCCTGCAATTTCTAAGACCTAATTTTCATCCGAACTTTTTGAGGTCACACTTTACACGCTATACAAAACTAGGAAATATTTGCTAGTGTGTGGAACATTACCCTACCTGACCGGAGGCTATCTATTTGGGAGGATCAAACTGACTAGACCTAATACTACAAATTTTATATACTTTGTATTTTTCCTAGCTATAAAAACCCGAGTCATTTATATGGGGTAACTACTAATCATGTTTTCTACAACCGACCAATCAAAAATTTGGTTGATTGTGTCATGGTCCGTTGCTGGGTGTAAACAGTGTATACGCAAGGAGCAAGAGGCTCACAACGTCTCCTAACAACACTCACCTGGTCAAAGTTATTTGATAAAGGTCCTGCACCTCAACTGCCCTTCTGATAAATGACTCATGTTTGTATAGCTAAGAACAATACAAATTACAGGTATATAAAATTTGTACTTTATTCCTATGCAGATACAAACTTCTTGCTTGAGGGCACACTCAGGCACACTATTCTACCTAATTTCTCTTCCTCTTGTTTTGTTAAAGTTTTTATAGTTTATATAAGAATGATTTATTTTGATGTCGTTACTGTTCTTAAAATATATTTCTTCCTTGTTTCCTTTCCTCACTGGGCTATTTTCCCTGTTGGGGCCCCTGGGCTTATAGCATCCTGCTTTTCCAACTAGGGTTGTAGCTTAGTATGTACTAGTAATAATAATACTGATATTGGAATGGCTTGTTACAATCCTGCTCTCTATCCACATTAATTGATCTTCTTGGGGAATAAACTGCAAAAATCCTTTTTACTAACATACCCAGAAGAGAACTCAGGTGGATACACCCTAATAAACTGTTCACCAGCTATACGAAAATAGCAATACTGAAAGCTAAAAAATTTCTTGGCAACTAAAAAGTAACTTTTTATGACAAGACCAACTAAGAAAATTTAACATTTTTGACTCATTGCACCAAATTCTGGAGACTCAAACAAACTACATGGAAAGACTATAAATGCACACTTATAATTTAAGAACTTTACATCTAATGGAATGAAGTAAGCTTAGTTAAATAATACACTATATCAAAATAACAATATTGTAAATCTAAACTGTACTCACCCTCCCATATTTCCCAAACGTTGTTGCATGATAGAGCTTTTTGCACCATGTGCCACAGCAGTTTCTCCGGCCCTCATGACACCAAGAGCACCTTGGCCTGTTTGATTCTGTAAAAACACACGTGCTGATCACCATTAAACAGTATTGAGATACTATGAAAAATTCAAAAACAGCATCGCACCGACAAAAACAATGTTAATGTTACATGCAGTGAACAAGATCAATTATTCAAGTACATTACATAAATTGGCTATGCACCACTTCAATCCTTAGTTTTATCAGTTTTATCATGACCAGGTACCACCAATACCATATACCACTATTACCTTGTTTTCAACAATATGAACTCCGTTATTATGCAAAGTTCCATTTCCAATCCTAACATAGTTTGCCAGTCTCAATATATTCCTGTAACTTAACCTTCTAGTATTAACTATAACACTCTATCTTCCTCCACTTTGATCTTTCCTGCCTATCTAACCCTCAGGAATCTAGAGAAATATGACAAAATTTGAAAGTGATTTGTATTTTTCCTAACAATAGAAGGCTGTGCTATTAATAGGGATTACGATTTCAGCAAAGCTGGAAGACGAGCTATAAGACTTTTAGCAAGGTATAATCACCCGCCTGCTAGTTAGTGAGGGAGTGGAGGTAGCCCTCTACCCCGCTCACTTACACAAATGTTGCGTTACTACTTTTGATTGCAAGTAGGACTTTTAGGGGACAGGTGATGGTGTGCCAATCTGTAAATAAAGCTACATTTGTATCGTAAGGAAAAATACAAATTACTCTCAAATTTGTCATTTGTTCCAAGACTATATACAAATCCTTCGCTATTTATAGGGATGACTCACTCCTTGGGAGGATGGAAGTCCAAACAAACTGAATTGGTATTTGACTAGTAGCTTCAAACTGAATTGGTATTTGACTAGTAGCTTCCTCCGTATACAACAGGTAGAAACCTTCACACCTGGCTAAATTCCGTGCACCGCACAGTCAGTGGCCAGCGCAATGTGTGTTTGTGATACTGGCAATGTGACTGGTCTAGTTAAGAGTTCTCAAAGACATAAGAATCATAGAATGTACCCTAGATGTTACTCAATCACACCTCGCTAGGGGTAAAGGGGCGTAACAAGTTTTATTTCTATACTAAGTTACAGAAGGGAAATGGTTTTACTAGCAGGTAGGTGAGGCCAGCTTGCAGAGGACTGTGGCCACTCTTCCCCAAGGGAGGGGAAGATAAAAGAAGGAAAGAGCCAGTCATTCTTAAACATTCATCCCAGACTGTTCCTGAGTAACCTTTTCCCTCAAACATCTGCTACTTGTCCATCGAAGAGCCTGAGGTATTTAAAGCAATTGTCGTGCAGCCACAAAAAGGCTAGTGGAGAATGTCTCCCTCTATTTGTGGGTCATTTCTTGCAGGTAGTAAACGATAAAGGTAGTTTGACGCTTCCACACGCACGCTGGTAGTACCTGCCTCAGAGTAGTTTCTTTTGAAGGCTAGGGACATTCCAATCCCCCTAACGTCATGAGTTCTGGGTCGTCATGATGGAGGAGGGTTGGGATTCAGTACAAGGTTTATGATCTTGCAAATCCAAGCAGAGATGGTGTTCTTTGTGATCCTCCCCTTGACCTTCCCTGTGCAGACAAAGAGCCCCGACACTCGGGGGAAAACTGCTGAAGCTCTCTCGAGGAAATACCTCAAACTCCTTACTGGGCACAAGAACAGTTGATCTGGATCATCACTCACAAAAACAAAGACTCTCAACCCAGAAAGACCCGAATCTAGGATCTGATATACAGGATTCTAAGTCTTAGCAATAAACTCAGGGACGAAGCAAGAATTAACTCCCGTCATCCCCTTGAATGGGCGATGTCATAGGTAAGACCATGAAGTTCACTATCTCTCTTGGCTGGAGCCAGGGAGAGTAGAAACATCTTCATTGTAAGATGGCGATCTGTTGCCTGACATAGGCTAATGGTTTGTTGGGAGCACCCTTTAGAGACTTAAAGGATGCAAACCCCGTTCCATGGAGGTCTAACTTCCGACTGTGGGAAGGTAAGCTCGTAACTTTGTACGAAGAGGGATAACTCCAACAAGGAAGAAATATAGACTACTTTTGGTTTAAGGGGACCGTCCGCCATGGGGCATTGACATAACTTTCAGAAATCGAAAATCGTTTTATTGCTTCTATGTATGCGTAAACATGTCGTACATACTCCCCAGAAGTTTCAGCCAATCATTTTTATAAATAACGAAGATATGGAGGTTTTTAAATGATGACGTCACCCTTACTGTGTCGTCTGCATGACTGAGTTTGACAAAATCGTCTTTGTGTGTTAATTTTGCATATCTATAGCAATTTTTCATTTTTATTTCGAGCTATCGTACGTCAGGCAGAAATGGAAGGCATTGGTAGAGTGTAGATGAACGAAATCTACTCTTACAATAACAGAAGCCAAAGTTGCCAAAGATGTATAGAAGTTATAATGTATGCGTTTGTTTACTTGACGTTCGTATGTACATTGTGTTTCCACAACGCCTTTGGGAACATTATAGCAAGGCCAATATTACCTAAGGTTGTAGAAAGAACAAATAGTCAATCATTTATCAAACAATGAAAATATAGCAGTCTTTAAATGATGACGTCATCCTATGGTGTCGTCTGTATGACTGAGTTTGACCGGTGCGAAGTCTCTCTCTCTCTCTCTCTCTCTCGAATTATTTACCACTGCCATTTATACAAATATTTTTATTCTCTCTCTCTCTCTCTCTCTCTCTCTCTTCTCTCTCTCTCGAATTATTTAAAACTCCCATTTATACAAATACTATAATAACAATGTTCAACTCTCTCTCTCTCTCTCTCCTCTCTCTCTCGTTTCGAAACTCGTACCTCTGGCAGAAATGAAAGGCATTGTAGAGGGTAGGTGAATGAAAACTACCGGCTATGAAAAGATCACAAAGTTTCCAAAGACATATAGAAATTACAATGCATGTGTTTATTTACTTGAAGTTTGTATGTCGATTGTGCTTTCACAACGTCATCTGGAATTTTATAGCAATGCCAATGTTACATAAGGTGATAAAAAGAACAAAAATTAAGTGGAGAACAAGAAAACAGAAGCCAAAGATGTATAGAAGTTATAATGTATGCGTTTGTTTGCTTGAAGTTCGTATGTACATTGTGTTTCCACAATGCCCTCGGGAACATTATAGCAAGGACAATGTTACCTAAGGTTGTAGAAAGAACAAATAGAGTCCTCTCTCTCTCTCTCTCTCTCTCTCTCTCTCGTTTCGAAATCTCGTACCTCTGGCAGAAATGAAAGGCATTGGTAGAGGGGAGGTGAATGAAAACTACCGGCTATGAAAAGATCACAAAGTTTCCAAAGACATATAGAAATTACAATGCATGTGTTTATTTACTTGAGATTGTATGTCGATTGTGCTTTCACAACGTCATCTGGAATTTTATAGCAATGCCAATGTTACATAAGGTGATAAAAAGAACAAAAATTAAGTGGAGAACAAGAAAACAGAAGCCAAAGATGTATAGAAGTTATAATGTATGCGTTTGTTTGCTTGAAGTTCGTATGTACATTGTTGTTTCCACATGCCCTCGGGAACATTATAGCAAGGACAATGTTACCTAAGGTTGTAGAAAAGAACAAATAGAGAGTCTCTCTCTCTCTCTCACTCCTCTCTCTCCTCTCTCTCTCTCTTCTCTCTCCTCTCTCTCTCTCTCTCTCTTCTCTCTCTCTCTCTTTTTTCAAAACTAGCTTACCCTCTGGCAGAAATGAAAGGCATTGGTATTGGATAGGTGAATGAAAACTACCAGCTACGAAAAAATCACAAAGTTTCCAAAGACATATAGAAATTATAATGCATGTGTTTATTTACTTGAAGTTCGTATGTTGATTGTGCTTTCACAACGTCCTCTGGAATTTTATAGCAATGCCAATAGTTACATAAGGTGATAGAAAGAACAAAAAGTAAGTGGAGAACAAGAAAAAAGAACCAAGAAAGAGGGAAACATGGATAAGAGTACAAAGCTGAAACCTGCTAACTAAAACACTGGCAACAATTGGAGATCGCTGGCAACTCATAACATAGGAATAGTAAACTGACGGTTCAAATACTCCTTTAGGGTACATTTATGTAGGAATGAGCAATAAAAGTTATCATAATAATATTATCTTGATTTCTTTTAGAAAAGAAGCGAAAGCTTGCTGCAAATCTTTGGGAGCTCATAACTCAAAAACATACTTATTCCCACTTAGGTGCATTTTTCTCACTTATTTGTTGTTCGATATTAGAGAAAAGATATCGTTGAAAAGAAGAATAAAATCCCACAATTCTGTCAGACAAAATTTTGATTTTCGTTTTACATTTTTTTTTTCACGATTATTTTCCGTCTAGACGAGGAAAAAAATAAAAATTTATTAAAAAACAACAGAAAGGAAATCAAAATTCTGTCTCACAGAATTGTTCGGTTGTTAGAGTAGTTTTTGTGGTATAAGTTTCAATACAATGGTATTATAGTAGTGGGGAAAAATGTACCTAATATTTTTTTTAAATCATGATTTTTGCTAATAAATCCAAAAGTTTTTGATCAAATGACTTGAAATTTTTATATGAGAGGTATTATATATGTCTAAAACATATATAGAAATTGTGTAATTTGGATCATTAGAAAAAAAAAGGCGGACAGGCGGACGGTCCCCTATAGGCTAGACTCAGCGTGAGCGGTAGCCTTTCGGAACCAAAACCAAGAGGAGCATTTCCTCCCAAATGTAAACAAGGAACCTGACTATTGTTGGGATAGTGGCATCGAGGGAGAGATTCCCCTTCCACGATACCAACCACAGAGGACAAGCGAAAAGCCTCTCTGAGAAAGGAAGTGCTAAATAGTCTCCAGGCGTGAATCGTAGTGACGCTACGGCTTTGTGGAAAATGTTTGCATGTGGAGGTTTGAGTAGATCGTGTCATGGAGGAGGAGATGCAGAAGGTCAGGGTATCATCAGCGTCATGCCATAGCAGAGCTATGATGGTCATAGAGAGGTTGTTGGATACTCCGGTCTTGTTGAGTAGTCTCCTCAATAGACAGAACGGGGCTAAAGGCATAGCGTAGATGTTGTCCCACTGTTGTTGAAATGCATCTTACCATAGAACCTGGCAATCTGGGACTAGGGAGCAGTAGATCGGTAGTCTGAAGTTCAAGGACGTCACAAACAAGTCCACAGTCGGGGAACCCCACACAGTCAGACTTTGTTGGCTTCAAGATGATTCAAAGACCACTTGGTACCCACTATCTGAGTCGCTCTGCTCAGATTGTCTGCAAGCACATTCCATTTGCATGGAATGAAGCAGGCTGAAAGAGACGCTGAGGTTGTCTTCTGTCCTTCTCATTATCTCTATTGCTATATAGCATACGGACTTGCGAAAAGGTACGGTCTTGGCTTGTTTACGTAAGCCCTTACTGTGGTGTTGTCACTCACCAATACTACGGAGTGACCTGCCAGAGATGTGGTTGCCTATGTGGTAACATCCTAACTGGTGAACGTCAGACTGGGGTTTGAGTCCCCCTTCAAAATCGTTAGTTTCTTTGGTCGGTACAATTTTGCCATCCTTGTGAGCTAAGGATGGGGGATTTGGGGAAGCCTAAAGGTCTGTCTGCTGAGTCATCAGCAGCTATTGCCTGGACCTTCTTGGTCCTAGCTTGGGTAGAGAGGGGGCTTGGGTGCTATATATATTGTCAGTCTCTAGGGCACTGTCCTGCTTGATAGGGTAATGTCCTGTTCCTTACCTCTGCCAGTCATGAGTGGCCTTTGAATCTTTCTGCTGGAGGGCTAGGTAGGCTTCCTCATCTCAAAGATAATGATTTATACAGTATATCTTACCAAGCCAAAGTATGTACCTCAAGTAACTTATTTGGATATTATTATAGACTAATTTTCATAATTAGTTCTTCTAAAATATACATTTTAAAGTCATTGCTAAATGGTTTATTGTTTACTTACTGTGTATGGAACAAATATGCAAAAGAGAGGTATTAATACCTTCATTTACCCCCTCAGAAAAAAAAACTTCTTATATGCTTGTGAACAAACTTGCAAACAAACAACTTCCACAACTATTC
>NC_090761.1:32727081-32784581 GCF_036898095.1 Palaemon carinicauda
GGGCATTGACATAACTTTCAGAAATCGAAAATCGTTTTATTGCTTCTATGTATGCGTAAACATGTCGTACATACTCCCCAGAAGTTTCAGCCAATCATTTTTATAAATAACGAAGATATGGAGGTTTTTAAATGATGACGTCACCCTTACTGTGTCGTCTGCATGACTGAGTTTGACAAAATCGTCTTTGTGTGTTAATTTTGCATATCTATAGCAATTTTTCATTTTTATTTCGAGCTATCGTACGTCAGGCAGAAATGGAAGGCATTGGTAGAGTGTAGATGAACGAAATCTACTCTTACAATAACAGAAGCCAAAGTTGCCAAAGATGTATAGAAGTTATAATGTATGCGTTTGTTTACTTGACGTTCGTATGTACATTGTGTTTCCACAACGCCTTTGGGAACATTATAGCAAGGCCAATATTACCTAAGGTTGTAGAAAGAACAAATAGTCAATCATTTATCCAAACAATGAAAATATAGCAGTCTTTAAATGATGACGTCATCCTTATGGTGTCGTCTGTATGACTGAGTTTGACCGGTGCGAAGTTCTCTCTCTCTCTCTCTCTCTCTCTCGAATTATTTACCACTGCCATTTATACAAATATTTTTATTTCTCTCTCTCTCTCTCTCTCTCTCTCTCTCTCTCTCTCTCTCTCGAATTATTTAAAACTCCCATTTATACAAATACTATAATAACAATGTTCAACTCTCTCTCTCTCTCTCTCTCTCTCTCTCTCTCGTTTCGAAATCTCGTACCTCTGGCAGAAATGAAAGGCATTGGTAGAGGGTAGGTGAATGAAAACTACCGGCTATGAAAAGATCACAAGTTTCCAAAGACATATAGAAATTACAATGCATGTGTTTATTTACTTGAAGTTTGTATGTCGATTGTGCTTTCACAACGTCATCTGGAATTTTATAGCAATGCCAATGTTACATAAGGTGATAAAAAAGAACAAAAATTAAGTGGAGAACAAGGAAAACAGAAGCCAAAGATGTATAGAAGTTATAATGTATGCGTTTGTTTGCCTTGAAGTTCGTATGTACATTGTGTTTCCACAATGCCCTCGGGAACATTATAGCAAG
Source organism: Palaemon carinicauda (assembly GCF_036898095.1). NCBI lineage: Eukaryota > Metazoa > Arthropoda > Malacostraca > Decapoda > Palaemonidae > Palaemon > Palaemon carinicauda. The sequence continues at coordinate 32,728,173 of NC_090761.1, forward strand.
GACAATGTTACCTAAGGTTGTAGAAAGAACAAATAGAGTCTCTCTCTCTCTCTCTCTCTCTCTCTCTCTCTCTCTCTCGTTTCGAATCTCGTACCTCTGGCAGAAATGAAAGGCAATTGGTAGAGGGGGAGGTGAATGAAAACTACCGGCTATGAAAAGATCACAAAGTTTCCAAAGACATATAGAAATTACAATGCATGTGTTTATTTACTTGAAGTTTGTATGTCGATTGTGCTTTCACAACGTCATCTGGAATTTTCATAGCAATGCCAATGTTACATAAGGTGATAAAAAGAACAAAAATTAAGTGGAGAACAAGAAAACAGAAGCCAAAGATGTATAGAAGTTATAATGTATGCGTTTTGTTTGCTTGAAGTTCGTATGTACATTGTGTTTCCACAATGCCCTCGGGAACATTATAGCAAGGACAATGTTACCTAAGGTTGTAGAAAAGAACAAATAGAGAGTCTCTCTCTCTCTCTCTCTCTCTCTCTCTCTCTCTCTCTCTCTCTCTCTCTCTCTCTCTCTCTCTCTCTCTCTCTCTCTTCTCTCTCTCTCCTCTCTCTCTCTCTCTCTCTCTCTCTCTCTCTCTTTTTTCAAAATCTAGTACCTCTGGCAGAAATGAAAGGCATTGGTATTGGATAGGTGAATGAAAACTACCAGCTACGAAAAAATCACAAAGTTTTCCAAAGACATATAGAAATTATAATGCATGTGTTTATTTACTTGAAGTTCGTATGTTGATTGTGCTTTCACAACGTCCTCTGGAATTTTATAGCAATGCCAATGTTACATAAGGTGATAGAAAGAACAAAAAGTAAGTGGAGAACAAGAAAAAAGAACCAAGAAAGAGGGAAACATGGATAAGAGTACAAAAGCTGAAACCTGCTAACTAAAACACTGGCAACAATTGGAGATCGCTGGCAACTCATAACATAGGAATAGTAAACTGACGGTTCAAATACCTCCTTTAGGGTACATTTATGTAGGAATGAGCAATAAAAGTTATCATAATAACTATTATCTTGATTTCTTTTAGAAAAGAAGCGAAAGCTTGCTGCAAATCTTTGGGAGCTCATAACTCAAAAACATACTTATTCCCACTTAGGTGCATTTTTCTCACTTATTTGTTGTTCGATATTAGAGAAAAAGATATCGTTGAAAAGAAGAATAAAAATCCCACAATTCTGTCAGACAAAATTTTGATTTTCGTTTTACATTTTTTTTTTTTCACGATTATTTTTCCGTCTAGACGAGGAAAAAAAAATAAAAATTTATTAAAAAACAACAGAAAGGAAAATCAAAATTCTGTCTCACAGAATTGTTCGGTTGTTAGAGTAGTTTTTGTGGGTATAAGTTTCAATACAATTGGTATTATAGTAGTGGGGAAAAAATGTACCTAAATATTTTTTTTAAATCATGATTTTTGCTAATAAATCCAAAAGTTTTTGATCAAATGACTTGAAATTTTTATTATGATGAAGGTATTATATATGTCTAAAACATATATAGAAATTGTGTAATTTGGATCATTAGAAAAAAAAAGGCGGACATGGCGGACGGTCCCCTTATTAGGCTAGACTCAGGCTGAGCGGTAGCCTTTCGGAACCAAAACCAAGAGGAGCATTTCCTCCCAAATGTAAACAAGGAACCTGACTATTGTTGGGATAGTGGCATCGAGGGGAGAGATTCCCCTTCCACGATACCAACCACAGAGGACATGCGAAAAGCCTCTCTGAGAAAGGAAGTGCTAAATAGTCTCCAGGCGTGAATTCGTAGTGACGCTACGGCTTTGTGGAAAATGTTTGCATGTGGAGGTTTGAGTAGATCGTGTCATGGAAGGAGATGCAGAAGGTCAGGGTATCACTCAGCGTCATGCCATAGCAGAGCTATGATGGTCATAGAGAGGTTGTTGGATACTCCGGTCTTGTTGAGTAGTCTCCTCAATAGACAGAACGGGGCTAAAGGCATAGACGTAGATGTTGTCCCACTGTTGTTGAAATGCATCTTACCATAGAACCTGGCAATCTGGGACTAGGGAGCAGTAGATCGGTAGTCTGAAGTTCAAGGACGTCACAAACAAGTCCACAGTCGGGGAACCCCACACAGTCAGGACTTTGTTGGCTTCAAGATGATTCAAAGACCACTTGGTACCCACTATCTGAGTCGCTCTGCTCAGATTGTCTGCAAGCACATTCCATTTGCATGGAATGAAGCAGGCTGAAAGAGACGCTGAGTTGTCTTCTGTCCTTCTCATTATCTCTATTGCTATATAGCATACGGACTTGCGAAAAGGTACGGTCTTGGCTTGTTTACGTAAGCCCTTACTGTGGTGTTGTCACTCACCAATACTACGGAGTGACCTGCCAGAGATGTGGTTGCCTATGTGGTAACATCCCTAACTGGTGAACGTCAGACTGGGGTTTGAGTCCCCCTTCAAAATCGTTAGTTTCTTTGGTCGGTACAATTTTGCCATCCTTGTGAGCTAAGGATGGGGGATTTGGGGAAGCCTAAAGGTCTGTCTGCTGAGTCATCAGCAGCTATTGCCTGGACCTTCTTGGTCCTAGCTTGGGTAGAGAGGGGGCTTGGGTGCTATATATATTGTCAGTCTCTAGGGCACTGTCCTGCTTGATAGGGTAATGTCACTGTTCCTTACCTCTGCCAGTCATGAGTGGCCTTTGAATCTTTCTGCTGGAGGGCTAGGTAGGCTTCCTTCATCTCAAAGATAATGATTTATACAGTATATCTTACCCAAGCCAAAGTATGTACCTCAAGTAACTTATTTGGATATTATTATAGACTAATTTTCATAATTAGTTCTTCTAAAATATACATTTTAAAGTCATTGCTAAATGGTTTATTGTTTACTTACTGTGTATGGGAACAAATATGCAAAAGAGAGGTATTAATACCTTCATTTACCCCCTCAGAAAAAAAAACTTCTTATATGCTTGTGAACAAACTTGCAAACAAACAACTTCCACAACTATTCAAACATGATGCAAATAAACAGATTTAGTAAAATTTTCATAAGATTAATTAAAAAGAAAACATTTTCTCAATATTCATAAAAAATAACATATGTTCATAGGCCCTATTCATAAATAATGGAAAGCATATACACAATATTTGCCAAGTCTACCACATAGTGGAACTATTTGTCTCATCTGCATGCACCTTTCCTTACACACCCATTTTCTGCATTTTTTTTTTTTCAATACAACAATAATACTCCACTTACAACTACAACACAATATTTCTAATGATCACAAATTTATAAAATGATTTCCAAAACTAGACAATGAATTTTTACTACAAATATTTAGAATAATCTTTTCATGGTAAAATCAGCTGGAATAGACCAAGGGAATAACTTTAAATTTTGAATGGAAATATGACTGATTAAAATTTTGAGGTCAATATCTTTATTGAAACTTTAATAGTCAACTTTGAAAACTAAAACTTGAAATATCACAAATCTATCTACCATGACACTTCCCCCAATCTTGGGAGGTGGTGGACATCAAAAAAGAAACAAATGGAGATTTTTATAAAAAATTGCCAAGCAACGTAAATCATGAAAAGATCTGATAATAATCTAGTGTTAAATAAATAAAGTGAAAAATTTTCCTATCAAGACAAAAAAAAAATTATATATAATACCAAATACTCAATGGTAAACTTACTAAAAATCTATAGGCTGCTTCTTTATCCATTTTTTGTTGTCTTTTCTGTGCCTTATCTCTTGCTTTAAACTCCAACTCCTTCTTTTGACGGTTTTTAAAAATCTGATCTTCAACTTTCCCAAGATTTTGTAAAATCATCTGTACTCGGCGCATATTGGCTGACCCACTGTCTGTCAACCAACCCTGAAAAGACATTCATGAAATGAAAACCAATATCAATAAACTTTACGGATGTAATGTAATCTTAACTCGGAGAAATATTTCTATAAAAAATCAATCTATGGTTTTTGCTAGTTGCATTTGACGCCAGTTTAACACAACCTCTTAAGAATACACTCTTACAAAAATATCAATTATTAATAATATATACTTTAGTACATATATGATCAGGGAACAAACAAAAGAGGGCATGAGATTCATCAGGGCATTTTTAAGAAATAAAGTTTAGGGTATAAGTATCCTAATAAGATTATTTCCTATAAAGTAAAACTTCAAAAATTGGGAGTGGTAAGTGACTGCCAGGATTCTTGAAAGAACTGGATCTTTGGCAAAATTTTATAAAGTTCCCTACAACCAATGGACTTGTGACATATTTACACAAAAATAAAGTAATAATATTTGGATGAATGCTACCTACAGAACATAAGATAAACCATTTTAATTTATAGTTATCTACCAAAAAAATAATCAACTTTATATTTTGATGGCAAAGATATCATTATTATTATAATTATTACAAGCTAAGCTGCAACCATAGTTGGAAGAGAAGGATGCCATAAGCCCAAGGGCTCTAACAGGGGATATAGCATAGTGAGGAAAAGAAATAATGATGTAAATATTACACGAAAAGGAACCAATAATGAATATGGAACATCTTATGATAGCTAAAACCATTAAAATATGAGTACAGTAGATCTGTCATATATAAATTATGAAGAGATTTACATCAGCAAATACGACATAACATTGTCAGTAAGTTTGAACTTCTGTAGTTTCAAAAATTCAAATGCCTAATTAAGAAGATTATTCCACAATGTGGCCACAGCTGGAATAATACTTCTAGAATACTGAGTGGTATTACTATTATCATTATTATTATTACTAGCTAAGCTACAATCCTAAACTGCAAGTTATGAACAACTGAAATAAAATATTTTAAGAATAGTAACATTAAAACATCTTCTACATATAAACTATAAAAAGACTTATGTCAGCCTGTTGAACATAAAAACATTTGCTGCAAGCATGAACTTTTGAAGCTCTACTGATTCAACTACACAATTAGGAAGATCATTCCACAACTTGGTCACAGCTGGAATAAATCTTCTATAAAACTGTGTAGTATTGAGCCTCATGATGGAGAAGACATGACTGCATACCTTAGTATTACAAACAGGATGGTACTATCCAGGAAGATATGAATGTAAAGGATGGTCCGAATTAAGAAAATTCTTATGCAACATGCATAACGAACTAATTGAAAGACGGTACCAGAGATTAATATCTAGATCTGGAATAAGAAATTTAATAGACCGTAAGTTCCTGTCCAACAAATTAAGATGAGAATCAGTAGCTGAAGATCAGACAGGAGGACACTACTAGAAACAAGGTAGAATGAAAGAATTGAAACTTCTAATTAGATTGATCACCGAAAATCTTAAAAAGACTTTCTCGATAAGTCAATTTTTTGTGTAATTGAAGATGATGCAGACCTAACGTCTTTCTCAAAAGTAAATTTGTTGTCGAGAATCACACCTAAAATTCTAAGTCATACCGAGTTTGAGAAACATCATCAATGCTGAGATCCGGATGTTGAGGAGCAACTGTCCTTGACCTACTTACAATAATACTTTGAGTTTTGTTAGGATTCAACTTCATATCCCATAATTTGCACCATGCACTAATTTTAGCTATATCTCTATCAAGGGATGGAATTCATGTAAAGAGAGTAGCACTATCTGCATATGCAATGAGCTTATTTTCTAGGTAAAACCAAATGTTCTGTGCATATAGTATGATAAGTAGTGGGCCAAGAACACTACCCTGAGGAACACCAGAAATCACATTTCTATACTCACTAAGGTGACCATCAATAACTCTTTGCAATCTACTGCTTGAATATTCAATAATGATGCAAGGAAAAGACCTACTCCCACCTGTTTAAGTTTGAAAACAAGGGCCTCGTGATTAACACGGTCAAAGGCAGCACTAAAATCAAAGCCAATCATACAAACTTCCAGACCACAATCAAGGGATTTCTGTACAGCATTGGAGATTGTAAGGGCATCATGTGTGCCAAAACCTATACGGAAGCCAAATGGCAAACTACAGAACAAATGATTATCTTCAGCAAACCTATTTAGACATTGTGCCAAGACATTCTAATACTTCAGATATTATGAATGTTATGGAAATTAGGACTTGCGTCACCAAAAACCTGTTTACATAATGGAGTTACATTATCATTTCTTCAACAAGTGCTAAAAGCTCTTCTTTCTAACTTCCACAAAAGAACAGATAACTTTAGAACTAAGAAAACTGCAGTCTTTATAAAAAAAAAAAAGACTAAGGAAAAATACCATTTGGAGGTACACCTCCATAAGCATCAAGGTCCATCAAGAGATCGAAAAACAAACTAGTTAGTTTAGCCTCAGGAAAACAGGAATGAGGATGCTCAATTTTCTTATTACTCTGCTTACTGTCTAAACACATCAGCCAAAAGGGTTGCCTTTTCCTTTGGACAGTGAGTGAAAAGAGCCATATGGCATAAATAAATGAGGAACTGTTGCATCTACACCAACGAGTGCAGATTAAAATGTAGCCCACCACTTATGTTCCTAGGTTGTACCAGAAAGGGTTTCTTTTATGGTTAAATTGTATTCCTTTTCAGTTGAAGCATAAACTCTGAGCAAAAGCTCTAAACTAAGTATAGTTATTTCTAGTCAAATCTGATCGGTTACCTTTCCAATGATGATACGCCTCCTGCTCCTCCAAATAAGCACGTCTACAATCATCACTAAACCAAGTTTCTTTTTCACTCGGTACCTTAGCACACGATAAGGGATATGGCTATCAATTATGTTGACAAGATTCTCAAAGGAAAAACAGAATTAACACTATCATACAACTGTCACCAATTCAAGCCCAAAAGATCAAAGAAAAATGTCATTCCAGTCTGCTTAAGATCTATAAATATTACATGAGCATGATACATCAGGGACAGGCTGCTCAGTCTCAACACTAATGAAATCAAGGCCTGATCAGATGTCCCAACTGAAAAACCAACCTTACTTGTTATAACACCAGGGGAGTTGGTGTATACGAGGTCTAAGCAATTACCAGTCCTGTGAGTAGCTTCAGTTATGATATGCTCACAGACTGATTCGGAGGCAAAGGCTAAAGCTCTTAAGCCATGGCAATTAGTAGGAAAATCAATTTAACCACTCCCTATGGTGAGCATTAAAATCCCCAACAAAAGCAAGAGAGGCCTTTCTATTATCTTCTTGTATCTTAGCCAAAATGGTAAGAAGTGAGTTGAAGATGGAATCGTCTATGTCTGGATTCCGGTAGATCGAACACAAATAGTAGTTTTTATGCCTGCCACAAATTTTATTACCCGAATCTCATGAAATCCACAATCATAGCAGGACTTATGAGATGCAGGGTAATCCGTCCTAATATACAACGACATTCCCATGGCCCTAGGAATGGCACCCAGTTTCAAAACTCCAGGTTTCTTAAGGACCTCCGCTATGCCTTGCCTTTATTTTTTCAATTACAGTATTCAAAATACACCATTTCTATGTTTTAGACATATATATTACCTTCACTATATAAAATTTCAAGCTATTTGATAAAAGATTTTTGATTCATTAGCGAAAATCTTAATTTAAAAAAAATTATAAAGCTTTTTCTCCACTAATATGAAACCACTTGTATTGAAAATCATACCATAAAAACTACTTGCAAGCTTGTATACATGTACGAACAAAAGTTCACTCTTCATACAATATATGAATATTGGGGAAGATTCATTGAAAAAATATCTATAAAACCAACAAACAAGTACTTACTCCTGTCTTATAGCAGCAATCTTTATAAAGGTTTACAAGACGATCAATGGCATTTTCTCTGATTTCCAAAGATGGAAGATGGGGAAGAAAATCATTTCCTGAAACAAAAAGAAAATTCTTCATGATAAATCAGGCAATCTAGAAAACATATACTGTAATAAAATCACTATATACTACACAGTAACCTTACTTATTATTATAAATATATAATAAAAAATCAAATAACTTTCATATTAACCTATTACATATTGTACTCATCATTAATTGCCCCATTCAAGGACCACAAAATGATATTTTTTTCTCTCAATAGAAAGATGCACAAAAATAGTCAGCCAGAAGAACAACCACTATACCTATCCCTCTCAATATCTATATTGTAGAGCTGAATGGTTTGACTCGGAGCACCCGTTATTGGTGAAGGTTATCATCACCATCATCATATCCTCCTACACCTATTGACACAAAGGGCCTCAGTTATATTTCCCCAGTCGTCTCTATCCAAAATCAAGGAATTATTTTCTAGTCTCAGGTAGTGTCATAGCCTCTGTACCATGGCCTTCCATTTTTTTGGATTAGAGTTCTCTTGCTCTAAGATACATTCAGCCACACTGATCCATCTGATTTATCTTCCTGTTGTTTTTTTTTTTTCAAGTTTTTATAGTTTATATATGAAAGAACTAATTTAATGTTGTTACTGTTCTTAAGATATTTTTTCATTGATTGTATTACTCTCTAGTAGTATATTCATTTCCTTGTTTCTTTCCTCACTGGGCTATTATTCCCTGTTGGAGCCCTTGGGTTTATAGCATTTTGCTTTTCCATCTAGGGTTGTATCTTAGCTTCTAATAATAATAATAATAATAATGTTTTGAATCAATACAGATCAAATGTGTTTCTTTTAAGTAAATTTACAATAATAAATCGCACCTAAAATTTTAATGTTGTTGTTTAAAGAAGCATTTTCAATGCAGAGACTGGATGTTGAGGAGGATAATCATACAAACTTCCTGACAATAACCAAGGGATTTCTGTACAGCATTGGAAATTGTAAGAAGGGCACCAAATGATCCAAGGCTTTTGCAAAAGCCAAATTGCAAACTAGGGAACATTTTATTACCTTCAGCATATCTATTTATACATTTTGCCAAAACACATTATAAAACTTCAGGTAATATGGGATTTTTTACTATAATCAGAAGGTATAAGAACTACCATAAACTTAAGAGCTAAGAAAAATTACATTTGGGTGCTACACTTCCATAAGCATCAAAAGTATTTAAATTTCAAAGGACCAAAAACCTCAACTAGTTAGTTTAGCCTCAAGAAAACTGGAATGAAGATCAAGTTTTACAATATCTGCTTACTGTCAAGCACATCAACCAAAAGGGTTGCATTTTAATTTCAGCAGCAAGTTACAGAGACATCTGGTATAAGTAAAGGAAGGAACTCTTAATCTACACCAAAGAGTGCAAAAGTTAACCTACTGTAATCAATTACATTCATTGACATTCTATGCAGTATTTGACATTTAAGTGAAATTTTCTATTTTCAAGCAACTAGGTATAAAAACGCGAGTTATCCAGTAAATGTTCATAGAAAAATGGGCCCAAGTACACATAAGGTGGGACAACCGACGAACGAACAATCGATTGCTTCTCCCATAAAAGGGATTTTGACGAAGGACAAATCTATTTCTGGGCGAGGAACCTGTGTCGCCCAGTGAAATGCTCCTCTAGCACCATTTCTAAGGCATAGTTATTGCTGAATATACCAGAGAAGAAAAAAAAAAAAAAAAAAAAGAGAGAGAGAGAGATGCATGGAATGCCAGGAATAAACCTAGCTCGCTCACTCTTTGAGTGTCGGTATAAAAAACTGGGGCGTGATTGAACCACGACCATAGAACCCTCACCAATTAGACCTCTCCTTCATCAACATCCCTCCTCTCTACCCCTACATCCCCCCCCCCCCCCATCCTCATTCCACCTCAGCACTTGCATTGGTCAGACGTGTTTTGTTTTACTCTGTGTTGTTTTGTGTTTTTGGAAGATGTCCGACGTTTTAGAGATCCCTGCTCCCCAGTTGAGTATTATATTTGTCTGTTTGGGATTTCTAGGTAGCGACACTTATTATTCTTAACCGTGTTTTTTTTTTTTTTCGCATAAACTACATTTATATTACGCCTCTTTCTCTCTTTCTACCATGGGAGGTTCATAGAAATAACAAATTTTATTAAAATTCTGTTTTTTGCTACAAATGACACAAGCCTTTTTAAGTTAAAAATAACATGGGTTAGGTGACATGAGCAATGATACTGTTAGTACCAAGACTTTGTAGCAACCCCTACAAGCATATACAGTACTAGCATGTGACCCATGCTGCCTTTCTTCTACTTTATGAAGGGCTGAGAGCTCTAAGAAAATTCTATAACCATAAAACTGGCTAATTCCAGCACAATTCTATAAATTGAAAATGAAGAGGTTTGAGAAACTTGCTTTAAAGTGGTTTCTATTCATAATTAGCAGTTGAATCAAATTAGGGCATTCCCAACAAACACTGTACTCACCTACGAAGAAACACATGAAGACCCAATCATCTATGGCTCGATCAAAATCATATTTGAAAGGTAAATTTGGCATACCAAGTTCCCTTTCTAGGTATTCTCTCAAAACATTCAACCGAACAAATATGTATCTCTGTTCCTCATAAACTTTCTCTGGTTCATTTCCTGCAGAATCACCTTCTAATCCTAGGCAGTCAACCATTTCATGACCTAAAAGAAAAAAATTACATATATATAAATAAAGTTTGCTTATAATAGCTAACTTGAAATCCATCTAAATACCATAGCCATAACAATTTATCAAAAGTCTGTCTGATTTATACTCATAGAGGCTGGCTCGTAAAACTCGCTTTCTAAATGAAATGTGAAAATATGGGCAGGAAAAGATTAACACAGATAAGCCATGTAAGAAAGCAAGGACACCAGACAAAAGAAGAAAAATGAAAATCAAATAATCTACATGGGAATTGAAGGAATGCTAACATTGCTTAAAAATTCCTATGAAAATAATAAAAAAAAAATACAGCATAGACAGCAACCTGTGTGGATTATGTTAGGGCAACATTTTTATGCGGACCTTTCAGTTAGCCAAAACATTTATTTAAATACTGATATATCTTCTCACGACTGTGTTGTTGTAAGAAAATTAAAATAAGTATGGAAGACTGCCAAGCTATATTGATAACTATAAACCTCTTGAATTAAAAGACTTTCACATAGTGAAACAAAATTAATTCAAGAATTGTTCAAGAACAAGTTTACTGAACTAATTCTATGCAAGTGTTGTTGACAGGACATCCCACCTAATTACTTTTTTCCATATTTAATTGAAACAATGGTAACTATCAATAAATAAGTGTAAAAACAATAGGGGTTCAAGCCATATGAAATGATAAGATCCTCAATTGAAATGTGAATAGAATCTGTGAGATATTCAATTTGAGAAAAAATACAGCACAAAAATTTCTAAGTACAAACTTGTAGAACTATTATTACGGAATAACTTAAACAAGAACTAGGAATTCAACATTAAATGGCCTTTACATAAAATACCGAAAATATTTTCTCTAAATAGATAAAAGGAAAAAGAAAAGGGCAAAATAATACCTACCCAACTGTCCACAAACATCACACGGCTTTGGCTTGTTTGGCTTAAATTCTTCTCGAATAATAGTGAAATTGACTTCATGCGTAGCAAGACCCAACATAATTAAATCAGCATCGGCACCACATAAAACATGATGAGTATCTGGATCGTGATCGGGCTGAGCCCTTTGACGACGGATGTAATCCATAATCTTATGTTCACCTTCACCGGGGACATTAGCATCTGACAACACAACCTGCAATTACAAGTAGATACTCAAATAAAACCAGTCTCTACTTGTGAAGGATACTTATAAGAAAAGTTGCAGCTATAATAACTGAACTTTGCATAAAACCAAGAGTGAAAAATGAACAAATACAGGTTAATGAATTTACTTGATGACAAAAAAAAAAAAAAAAAAAAAAAAAAAAAAAAAAAAAAAAAAAAAAAAAAAAAAAAGACCTAAATTAATGAACTCCATGGAATGCAAAAATTCTCAAGGAGTCTTGAGGTCATCAATAATAATACAGTATTAAACTTATGATAAGTTTCAAACTAAAATCTATGATAGGTATTTTCATTTTGATATGCTATGACCTTCAGCATTTTTATCTAATAGATCAGGGGTTCCCAAACCTGGTGTCGCAACCCCAATTGGCATTGGGAAGCAATTTTCTTGGGGTCCTGAAGAGTATGTAATAATCTAAAGGGAATTTGGCTGATATCAGGGGATTATTGATTGATTAATCAAATTTTCTGGAATCCTGACATCTAAGGTCATTGACATTGATATTATTTGTTTTAAATAAAGTATGAAAGGAAAATCAATTTGAAAGAATAAAAGTAAAGATGTCCTTATAAAAGTTAAATAGTTTTCAGAAGACCTGCTTCTGAAATAAATCTAAAATCACTGGTAGCATAGTGTGACACATATCCAAGAATCTTGGCAAGGATGAAGTCTCCATCCTCACCTCGAGCCTCAAACAGACATCTATTCTCAAGTTATTAAAAGTGGGGCAGTCGGTCAACAAGTACCAAACTGTCATGGGTACCAAGGTCATCGCAATATGGATGATGTTGCCCGGTCTTCAGAAAACTGTGTCAACCAAGCGTGACCAATGTGAAGACAACAAAGAGTAGTCTTCCACTTTCAGGGCATCAAGTTATACCTCAAAGGAGATATAACATTCGTAATTTCTCTCATCTCATTTCCAATGCTGTTGCTAATTATTATAAAAATAAATTCTTTTACATTAAAATGTAATAATTATCAAATTTATAAATAGAAATACTGCATATTCTTGTGTAAGATTTTTTTTATTTAATGAGTTACATACATACATATACCACGGCACCTCCCCCAATTTAGTGGGATAGCCGACATCAACCAAAACGATACAAAAAAGGGGATCTCTCCTCTCTAAGTTCCTCCCAGCCTGACAAGGGACTCAACCGAGTTCGGCTGGTACTGCTAGGGTGCCACAGCCCACCCTTCCCCGTTATCCACCACAGATGAAACTTCATAACGCTGATTCCCCTACTATTGCTACCTCCACAGTCATCCCAGGCACAGGAGGCAGGGCCTACCGGAACTGCGTCACAATCGCTCGCCATTCATTCCTATTTCTAGCATGCTCTCTTGCCTCTCTCACATCTATCCACCTATCACCCAGAGCTTTCTTCACTACATCCATCCAAGCAAACCTTGGCCTTCCTCTTGTACTTCTCCCATCAACTCTCGCATTCATCACCTTCTTTAGCAGACAGCCATTTTCCATTCTCTCAACATGGCCAAACCACCTCAACACATTCATATCCACTCTATCCGCTAACTCATTTCTTACACCCGTTCTCACCCTCACCACTTCGTTCCTAACCCTATCTACTAAAGATACACCATCCGTACTCCTTAGACACTTCATCTCAAACACATTCAATTTCTGTCTCTCCGTCACTTTCATTCCCCACAACTCCGATCCATACATCAGTTGGTACAATCACTTTCTCATACAGAACTCTCTTTACATTCATGCCCAACCCTCTATTTTTTACTACTCCCTTAACTGGCCCCAACATTTTTGCATCCTTCATTCCCTCTCTGACGTACATCTGCTTCCACTCCACCATTTGCTGCAACAACAGACCCCAAGTACTTAAACTGATCCACTTCCTCAAGTAACTTTCCATTCAACATGACATTCAACCTTGCACCACCTTCCCTTCTAGTACATCTCATAACCTTACTCTTACCCACATAACGCTCAACTTCCTTCTCTCACACACCTTTCCAAATTCTGTCACTAATCGGCCAAGCTTCTCTTCTGTGTCTGCAACCAGTACAGTATCATCCGCAAACAACTAATTTACCTCCTATTCATGGTCATTCTCGTCTACCAGTTTAAATCCTCGTCCAGTCACTCGAGCATTCACCTCTCTCTCCACTCCATCAACATAAAAGTTAAACAACCACGGCGACATCACACATCCCTGTCTCAGCCCCACTCTCTTCGGAAACCAATCGCTCACTTCATTTCCTATCCTAACACATGCTTTACTTTACTACATTTGTAGAAACTTTTCACTGCTTGCAATAACCTTCCACCAACTCCATATAACCTCATCACATTCCACATTTCTTCCCTAACAACTCTATAATAAGCTTTCTCCAGATCCATAAAAGCAACATACACCTCCTTACCTTTGGCTAAATATTTCTCGCATATCTGCCTAACTGTAAAAATCTGATTCATACAACCCCTACATCTTCTAAAACCACCCTGTACTTCTAAGATTGCATTCTCTGTTTTATCCTTAATCCTATTAATCAGTACTCTACCATACACTTTTCCAACTACACTCAACAAACTAATACCCCTTGAATTACAACACTCATGCACATCTCCCTTACCCTTATATAGTGGTACAATACACGCACAAAGACAATCTACTGGTACCATTGACAACACAAAACACACATTAAACAATCTCACCAACCATTCAGTACAGTCACACCCCCTTCATTCAACATCTCAGCTCTCACACCATCCATACCAGGTGCTTTCCCCACTCTCGTTTCATCTTGTGCTCTCCTCGCGGTGTCCGGATAATTTGGCCCTGGACAATTCGGTACTAGGACAATTCGGTACCAGGACAATTCGGTACCAATTAATTCTTATAATATGGAAAAACAGTATTTTTTAAATTTTTATCGTTTCTAAAATTTCTATCAGTTCTAAGCATTACTTTTAAAAAGAAAATTTTTGCTTTTGTTCTTATAGATATCAAAAAGTCCAATTGATTTATCCTTGTTTGTGCAATAAATTAAAAAAAAAATTATTATATAAAAAATGAAACCGTAAAAACCATACGTTTCTTATGTTAAAAGTATGTATATAAAAATCATACATACATATACCAAAGGCACTTCCCCCAATTTTGGGGGGTAGCCGACATCAACAAGAAACAAAACTAAAAAGGGGACCTCTACTCTCTACGTTCCTCCAGCCTAACCAGGGACTCAGCCGAGTTCAGCTGGTACTGCTAGGGTGCCACAGCCCAACCTCCCACATTTCCACCACAGATGAAGCTTCATACTGCTGAGTCCCCTACTGCTGCTACCTCCGCGGTCATCTAAGGCACCGGAGGAAGCAGCAGGGCCTACCGGAACTGCGTCACAATCGCTCGCCATTCATTCCTATTTCTAGCACGCTCTCTTGCCTCTCTCACATCTATCCTCCTATCACCCAGAGCTTTCTTCACACCATCCATCCACCCAAACCTTAGCCTTCCTCTTGTACTTCTCCCATCAACTCTTGCATTCATCACCTTCTTTAGCAGACAGCCATTTTC
Source organism: Palaemon carinicauda (assembly GCF_036898095.1). Taxonomy (NCBI): domain Eukaryota; kingdom Metazoa; phylum Arthropoda; class Malacostraca; order Decapoda; family Palaemonidae; genus Palaemon; species Palaemon carinicauda. The sequence continues at coordinate 32,743,428 of NC_090761.1, forward strand.
CATTCTCTCAACATGGCCAAACCACCTCAACACATTCATATCCACTCTAGCCGCTAACTCATTTCTTACACCCGTTCTCTCCCTCACCACTTCGTTCCTAACCCTATCTACTCGAGATACACCAGCCATACTCCTCAGTAAAAACTATACATTTCTTGTCGTTAAAAGTATATAAAAAATTTAAACTTTAATATTATGAGCGATTGCTTTAAGGAACTGCATTCTTTCTGCTTGATTATATTTCTCCATCGTCTCATATTTCGACTAATATGAGCTAGTTTTGTTATATCAGTAAGTGCTCACTCATTTGAATTTCCTAGTTCTTCTGTTAGAATTGAACGAGAAGATGTTTGACTTGTGATTGTCCCTCCTTGATATTTGTAGTAGCAACTTTTGCACTCACTTCAGCTGCAGTTGTGCTATGAATTTGTTTTCCAATATATTTGAGAGCATGAAATTCAACATCTGAGTGAAGCCATGCGTTGCAAGTCCATCTCTTTCACAACGCCAATATATCTTCGTACCATCAGCATTTTCTTTATGTTATTGGTACACGTAGTTTTCCTTTTCAACTAATTTCCCTTTTCCTTTTTTATTATTATTATTATTATTACTATCCAAGCTACAACCCTAGTTGGAAAAGCAAGATGCTATAAGCCCAGGGGCTCCAACAGGGAAAAATAGCCCAGTGAGGAAAGGAAAAAGGAAATAAATAAATGAAGAGAAAAAATTAACAATAAATCATTCTAAAATAAGAAACAATGTCAAAACAGACATGTCATATAATAAACTATCAACAACATCAAAAACAAATATGTCATAAATAAACTATAAAAAGACTATGTCCGCCTGGTCAACAAAAAAGCATTTGCTCCAACTTTGAACTTTTGAAGTTCTACTGATTCAACCACCCGATTAGGAAGATCATTCCACAACTTGGTCACAGCTGGAATAAAACTTCTAGAGTACTGCGTAGTATTGAGCCTCGTGATGGAGAAGGCCTGGCTATTAGAATTAACTGCCTGCCTAGTATTACGAACAGGATAGAATTGTCCAGGGAGATCTGAATGTAAAGGATGGTCAGAGTTGTGAAAAATCTTATGCAACATGCATAATGAACTAATTGAACGACGGTGCCAGAGATTAATATCTAGATCAGGAATAAGAAATTTAATAGACCGTAAGTTTCTGTCCAACAAATTAAGATGAGAATCAGCAGCTGAAGACCAGACAGGAGAACAATACTCAAAACAAGGTAGAATGAAAGAATTAAAACACTTCTTCAGAATAGATTGATCACCGAAAATCTTGAAAGACTTTCTCAATAAGCCTATTTTTTGTGAAATTGAAGAAGACACAGACCTTATATGTTTCTCAAAAGTAAATTTACTGTCGAGAATCACACCTAAAATTTTGAAAGTCATACATATTTAAAGAAACATTATCAATACTGAGATCCGGATGTTGAGGAACCACCATCCTTGACCTACTTACAATCATACTTTGAGTTTTGTTAGGATTCAACTTCATACCCCATAATTTGCACCATGCACTAATTCTAGCTAAATCTCTATTAAGGGATTCACCAACCCTAGATCTACATTCAGGGGATGGAATTGATGCAAAGAGAGTAGCATCATCTGCATATGCAACAAGCTTGTTTTCTAGGCCAAACCACATGTCATGTGTATATAGTATAAAAAGTAATGGGCCAAGAACACTACCCTGTGGAACACCGGATATCACATTCCTATAATCACTATGGTGCCCATCAACAACAACTCTTTGAGATCTATTACTTAAAAAATCTATAATAATGCTAAGAAACGACCCACCCACTCCCAACTGTTTCAGTTTGAAAACAAGGGCCTCATGATTAACACGGTCAAAGGCAGCACTAAAATCAAGGCCATTCATACGAACTTCCCGACCACAATCAAGGGATTTCTGTACAGCATTGGAGATTGTAAGAAGGGCATCACATGCTCCAAGGCCTTTACGAAAACCAAATTGCAAACTAGGGAGTAGATGATTACCTTCAGCAAACCTATTAAGACGTTTTGCCAGAAGACGTTCAAAAACTTTAGATAATATGGGAGTTATGGAAATTGGGCGGTAATCAGTGGGACTTGAGCTACCACAAACACATTTACATAGAGGAGTAACATTACCAATTCTCCAACTAGTGCTAAAAGCTCCTCTTCTTGCTAACTTGCGCAAAATAACAGATAACTTTGGAGCTAAGAAATCTGCTGTCTTTATAAAAAACAAAGGAAAAATACCATTTGGGTCTACACCTCCATAAGCATCAAGGTCCATCAACAGAGCTTTAATCTCACGAGATCGAAAAGCTAAACTAGTTAGTTTAGCCTCAGGAAAACAGGAATGAGGAAGTTCAAGTTTTTCATTACTCTGTTTACTGTCAAAAACATCAGCCAAAAGGGTTGCCTTTTCCTTTGGACAGTGAGTGACTGAGCCATCTGGTTTAAGTAAAGGAGGAACTGTTGCATCTACACCAAAGAGTGCAGATTTAAGGGTAGACCACCATTTATGTTCCTGAGTTGTACCAGAAAAGGTTTCTTTTATGGTTAAATTGTACTCCTTTTCAGTTGAGGCATAAACTCTCTGAGCAAAAGCTCGAAGCTGAGTATAGTTGTTCCAGGTCAAAACTGTATGCAGTTGCAAGACTCCATTGTGTGAATGATGGGGTGAAACTACACTAAAAAGTTTGGAATAAAGAAACTAATAAAGTCGTTTTCTTTATACATTTTTTTTTTAAACAAAGGGAATAAACAAAGTAATCGTTTAGTAATAAAATAGGTGGATTGTTTATGTTATTTGTGAACAACTAGTGAATAACCAAACTAAGTAGTTAGGTATTGAGGTGATATTAAGTATAAATAGTTCATAAGATGTAATATAAGAATATCATATTTTCCTGATTTTAAAAAATGACAAGCCTGGTACTGAATTGTCCTGGTACCGAATTGTCCGGGACTGAACTGTCCAGGACTGAATTGTCCGGGACCGAATTGTCCTAGCACCCTCCTCACTTCCTCTCTTGTAATCTCTCTCTCATTCTCATCTCCCATGACTGGCACCTTAACACCGGTAACAGTAATTATATCTGCCTCCCTATTATCCTCAACATTCAGCAAACTTTCAAAATATTCCGCCCACCTTTTCCTTGCCTCCTCTCCTTTTAACAACCTTCCATTTCCATCTTTCACTGTCTCTTCAATTCTTGAGCCAGCCTTCCTTACTCTCTTCACTTCTTTCCAAAACTTATTATTCTCTTCATATGAATGACCAAATCCCTGACCCCACCTCAGGTCAGCTGCCCTCTTTGCCTCACTTACCTTGCGCTTTACTTCCACATTTTTCTCTCTATATCTTTCATACTCCTCTACACTATTACTCTGCACCCATTCTTCAAAAGCCCTCTTTTTCTCTTCCACTTTTACCTTCACCCCTTCATTCCACCATTCACTGCCCTCCCTCATGCTGCCTCAAACAAATTTTTTGCCACACACATCACTTAAAATCCCAACAAAATTTTATTTTACTAACTTCCACTCCTCTAAATTACCAGTTTCTCTTACTTTCACTTTGTCATATGCCATTTTCATGCCGTAGCTCAGTGAATTTTTGTTCAGGATTTTGTGTTTTTCTTCCTATACCCCATATATATTAAAAGAGTTTTGCAGTCTGCCCTCATGATGTATGGGACAAACTTTTAAAAGATTCAGAGCCTCTAGACATTTTACTTTAAAGCCTTTCAAGTGAGGAATCCATGTCAGCCTGCTATCAAATATTAATCCTAAAAATCTAGATTCACTTACACACGGGATCCGTTGACCTTTGATGTACATATCAGGGTCTGGATGTATTACTGCAAATACGAAAGAAATGGACAACAGTTTTGCTTGTAGAAAACTTAAATCCTTTCATATTAACCCACTGAATTATTTTGTCAATTGAGAGTTGTAGTTTTCTTTCAACCATTGCCATTCTAGCTCCAACAAATGATATGGAGAGATCATCTACTAATAGCGTTGACAGAATACGTATCTTGAAAATGACAAGGGATATCTCTTTTACCCTTTCGCTACAAGGCCGTGGATTCACTACTGGAGCTTCATCACCGGATATACTAGCTCATTTGTCCTATAAGCTACATTTCCATGTTTATTTGTTTTACTGCTGATTACAGAATAATTTTTTAAATTTACTTTATTCTCCAATGAATTTCACTCTAAATAACCAAAATGTTTTTCCATTCATTGGTTAGTAGTTATAAAATTGTGAAAAAAAGGTTTCATGTAATTATCTCTAAATAATGGTAAAGCACGGTAATTTTGCAAAAAAAAAAAAAAAAAAAAAAAAAAAAAAAAAAAAAAAAAAAAAAAAAAAAAAAAAATATTCATTGAAGTGATTAGGCTAGGTTATTCAGTTATAATCCCACGATAAATAGCCGTCAAAATATATAAAACTACTTGTTAGTAATAATGAGCTTCATGTTGTACAGAAATGTAATAAAAGTATCCTTTTATTTCCTTTGACACAAGAAATATTCTATAATTCATAATTATAAAGTGTGGTAAATCTGTGATTTATGTGTGAAAAACACATCACATTCTCTATCCCTTGATTACTCCTTCCAACTTTAGCACTGAAGTTGTCAATCAATTTTCCTATCTCTCTCCGAGATGTATGTAAGTAGGTATGTATATCATATTTATATATAAAAATAGAAATGAAAATACAAAACTGAAATTTCCATCTGGTAATGCTGAATATTCACACAAAATTTATAACAAAAAGCACTTTAAAGATTTAAAAGTTGAATTTCTCAGAGAGTTTGTAACTTTACACAATATCATAGGCTGCGTTGGACTTTAGTCTCCTTGAATATTTCTTGGGAGTAATTTTCAACAAAATACCAAATGAGCATCAGGTAGGTACCAAAAGTACATCCAATGTAAATCTATCCAGATAATTGAAAAATTATAGGATACTACCCAGTCCTAGTCATATGTGCAACATGCAAGAGGTATTATACTTGGTGGTACAGTATAGCAATACATATCAATGAGCACTGCTTAAAGAGTACTAGAACTAGAAAATTTTCCATTACTTCTTATATCTTTTATCTATTTCCTTATTTTCTTTCCTCATTGGGCTATTTTTCCCTGTTGGACACTTTAGGCTTGTAGCATCTTGCTTTTCCAACTAGGGTTGTAGCTTAGCAAGTAATAATAATAATAATAATAATAATAATAATAATAATAATAATAATAATAATAATAATAATAGCACCAATTTCTGAAATACCAACCAGTATATGTGAGAGAAAATGTAACAATGAGCATGCCCACCTAGTAGTAAATGATAAAAGAGATACTACTGCTAGAGAGTTAAGGGGTCCTTTGACTGGCCAGATTTTACTACTTTGGATCGTTCTCTCTCGCTTCGGTTCATTTTCCTTTTGCCTACGCATACACCTAACAGTTTGGCCTATTCTTTACACATTCTCCACTGTCCTCATACACCTGACAGCACTGAGATTACCAAACATTTCTTCTTCTCTCAAGGGGTTGACTACTGTAATGTAATTGTTCAGTGACCACATTCCTCTTGACAAAGGTAGAAGAGACTCTTTAGGTATGGTAAGCAGCTCTTCTAGAAGGAGGCCACTACGAAATCAAACCACTGTTCTCCAGTCTTGGGTAGTGCCATAACCTCTGCACCATGGTCCTGGATTAAAGTTCTCTTGCTTGAGGCTACACTCGGGCACACTATTCTATCTTATTTCTCTTCCTCTTGTTTTGTTAAAGTCTTTTTATAGTTTACATAGGAAATATTTATTATGTCGTTACTGTTCTTAAAATATTTTATTTTTTCCTTTTCCTCTCCTCACTGGGCTATTTTCCCTGTTGGAGCCCCAGGGCTTATAGTATCCTGCTTTCCCAACTAGGGTTGTAGCTTAGCATGTAATATTAATATTAATAATAATAATAATAATAATAATAATAATAATAATAATAATAATAATAATAATAATAATCAAAAATATACTTAAATCCAACCTTAATGTTTCTCCAAGCTGGATCTGTGTTGAGTCTTTCGTGAACATAGTAATGTAGGCACTTCGACAACCGATCCATAAATGGTGTGCCAGGAGTAATACAGTTTGAATCAAAATGTGCTTCCTTTGGCTTCTCGGGGGGTAACTTATAACCTGAAAATGAACATTAAAAATAAATTTCAGATGTAAATAAAATACGGAATCTTCATAAAAAAAAGTTTTATTTCTAAACTCACCTGAGGTTCATTTTGCTTCTCTCTGGGAGCTTGGTCTTATTGCTTACATATAAAACTAAAAATTTTCCCATTTTCTTTCCTTTCAATAGACTCACAGTCTACATCAAAACTATTCCCTATCCTCTTGACACTACAAGGGAAGAATGTGAACTTGTACAGTATATTAAAATCAGGTTTGTATACAAATAAATAGGAAATATTTAAAGTAATTTGTATTTGGAAAAAAAGAAATTGAGGATATTACAACCTATTATAGCAGCAATTCCTAGTCAACGATATCTAGTGTAAATTTTCAGAGCTTGGGTTTACAGTATTATGAAATGTGATAGGTAAATATTAATTAGCTATACATTTGTTAACCCAATTTCATTATAGAGTACTGTATATTCACATAAAATAAACAACTAAACCAGGCGTATTGATACCATCGTAACAATGTTTTCAAGTGTTTGTTTACTGTATATGAAAGCACTGTTGCTAAATGCTTCTAATCAAATTTAAGAAAAAGAAGTAAAATTCCAGTTACATTTCCCCAATTCCTCATGTATAAATTTTCATACAAAAATGTTATTTTCATTAGTAAAATAAATTTTTTAATATACTTACCCGATGATCATGTAGCTGTCAACTCCGTTGCCCGACAGAAATCTACGGTCGGGATACGCCAGCGATCGCTATACAGGTGGGGGTGTACTCACCAGCGCCATCTGTGGTCAGGTACTCCAGTACTTCTTGTCAACAAGACCTCAATTTTCTCCTCGGTCCACTGGTTCTCTATGGGGAGGAAGGGCGGGTCCTTTAAATCATGATCATCGGGTAAGTATATTCAAAAATTTATTTTACCAATGAAAATAACATTTTTCAATATTAATCTTACCCGATGATCATGTAGCTGATTCACACCCAGGGTGGTGGGTGGAGACCAGTATACATGTTAACAAAGAAGCTAAGTATCCCGTATTTCATTTTTATTAGTTATTCAAAATAACAATATAAAATAAATAAGTACCTGGTAAGGAAGTCGACTTGAACCATTACTCTGCCTTTAATAAGTACGTCTTCCTTACTGAGCGTAGCGGTCCTCTTAGGATGCTGAACGACTCTTAGGTGCTGAAGTATAAAGGGCTGCAACCCATACTAAAGGACCTCATCACAACCTCTAACCTAGGCGCTTCTCAAGAAAGAATTGACCACCCGCCAAATCAACCAGGATGCGGAAGGCTTCTTAGCCGACCGTACAACCCAAAAACAACAATAAAAGCAATTAAGAGAAAGGTTAAAAAGGTTATGGGATTATGGGAATGTAGTGGCTGAGCCCTCACCTACTACTGCACTCGCTGCTACGAATGGTCCCAGGGTGTAGCAGTTCTCGTAAAGAGACTGGACATCTTTGAGATAGAATGATGCGAACACTGACTTGCTTCTCCAATAGGTTGCATCCATAACACTCTGCAGAGAACGGTTCTGTTTGAAGGCCACTGAAGTAGCCACAGCTCTCACTTCATGTGTCCTTACCTTCAGTAAAGCAAGGTCTTCTTCCTTCATATGAGAATGAGCTTCTCTAATCAGAAGCCTGATGTAGTAAGAAACTGCGTTCTTAGACATTGGTAGCGAAGGCTTCTTAACAGCACACCATAAGGCTTCTGATTGTCCTCGTAAGGGTTTTGACCTTTTCAGATAGTACCTAAGAGCTCTAACTGGGCAAAGTACTCTCTCCAGTTCGTTACCCACCAAGTTGGATAGGCTTGGGATCTCGAACGATTTAGGCCAAGGACGTGAAGGAAGCACGTTTTTAGCCAAAAAACCGAGCTGCAAGGAACATGTAGCCGTTTCCGATGTGAAACCTATGTTCCTGCTGAAGGCGTGGATCTCACTTACTCTCTTAGCTGTTGCTAGGCATACGAGGAAAAGAGTTTTTAATGTGAGGTCCTTGAAAGAGGCTGATTGGAGCGGTTCAAATCTAGATGACATCAGGAACCTTAGGACCACGTCTAGATTCCAGCCTGGAGTGGACAACCGACGTTCCTTAGAGGTCTCAAAAGACCTAAGGATGTCCTGCAGATCTTTGTTGGAGGAAAGATCCAAGCCTCTGTGGCGGAAAACCGCTGCCAACATACTTCTGTAACCCTTGATCGTAGGAGCTGATAGGGATCTAACGTTCCTTAGATGTAACAGGAAGTCAGCAATCTGGGTTACAGTGGTACTGGTTGAGGAAACTGCATTGGCCTTGCACCAGCTTCTGAAGACTTCCCATTTAGATTGATAGACTCTGAGAGTGGATGTCCTCCTAGCTCTAGCAATCGCTCTGGCTGCCTCCTTCGAAAAGCCTCTAGCTCTTGAGAGTCTTTCGATAGTCTGAAGGCAGTCAGACGAAGAGCGTGGAGGCTTGGGTGTACCTTCTTTACGTGAGGTTGACGCAGAAGGTCCACTCTTAGAGGGAGAGTCCTGGGAACGTCGACCAGCCATTGCAGTACCTCTGTGAACCATTCTCTCGCGGGCCAGAGGGGAGCAACCAACGTCAGCCGTGTCCCTTTGTGAGAGGCGAATTTCTGAAGTACCCTGTTGACAATCTTGAACGGCGGGAATGCATACAGGTCGAGATGGGACCAATCCAGCAGAAAGGCATCCACGTGAACTGCTGCCGGGTCTGGAATCGGAGAACAATACAATGGGAGCCTCTTGGTCATCGAGGTAGCGAACAGATCTATGGTTGGCTGACCCCACAGGGACCAAAGTCTGCTGCAAACATTCTTGTGAAGGGTCCACTCTGTGGGGATGACCTGACCCTTCCGGCTGAGGCGATCTGCCATGACATTCATATCACCCTGAATGAACCTCGTTACCAGCGTGAGCCTTCGATCTTTTGACCAAATGAGGAGATCCCTTGCGATCTCGAACAACTTCCTCGAATGAGTCCCCCCCTGCTTGGAGATGTAAGCCAAGGCTGTGGTGTTGTCGGAGTTCACCTCCACCACCTTGTTTAGCTGGAGGGACTTGAAGTTCATTAAGGCCAGATGAACCGCCAACAACTCCTTGCAATTGATGTGAAGTGTCCTTTGCTCCTGATTCCATGTTCCCGAGCATTCCTGTCCGTCCAATGTCGCACCCCAGCCCGAGTCTGATGCGTCCGAGAAGAGACGGTGGTCGGGGGTCTGAACAGCTAACGAAAGACCTTCCTTGAGAAGAATGCTGTTCTTCCACCACGTTAGAGTAGACCTCATCTCTTCGGAAACAGGAATTGAGACCGTCTCTAGCGTCATGTCCTTGATCCAGTGAGCAGCCAGATGATACTGAAGGGGGCGGAGGTGGAGTCTCCCTAACTCGATGAACAGGGCCAGCGATGAAAGTGTCCCTGTTAGACTCATCCACTGCCTTACTGAGCATCGGTTCCTTCTCAGCATGCTCAGGATGCACTATAGGGCTTGGTTGATCCTTGGGGCCGACGGAAAAGCCCGAAAAGCTCGACTCTGAATCTCCATACCCAGGTAAACAATGGTCTGGGATGGGACGAGCTGGGACTTCTCTAAATTGACCAGGAGGCCCAGTTCCTTGGTCAGATCCATAGTCCATCTGAGATTCTCCAGACAGCGACGACTTGTGGGAGCTCTTAAAAGCCAGTCGTCTAAATAGAGGGAGGCTCTGATGTCTGCCAAGTGAAGGAATTTCGCAATATTCCTCATCAGTCGCGTAAACACAAGAGGTGCCGTGCTTAGGCCAAAGCACAGGGCTTGGAACTGGTACACAACCTTTCCATAGACAAATCTCAGGAAAGGTTGGGAGTCTGGATGGATGGGGACGTGAAAGTATGCGTCTTTCAGGTCTAACGAGACCATCCAGGCCTCCTGCCTGACCGCTGCTAGGACCGACTTCGTCGTCTCCATCGTGAACGTCTGCTTGGTGACATAAGCATTGAGCGCACTGACGTCCAGCACCGGTCTCCAACCTCCTGTCTTCTTGGCTACCAGGAAGAGACGGTTGTAAAAGCCCGGGGATTGATGGTCCCGGACTATGACCACTGCCTCCTTTTGTAGCAAGAGCGACACCTCTTGTTGCAACGCTAGCCTCTTGTCCTTCTCCTTGTAGTTGGGAGAGAGGTTGATGGGAGATGTAGCTAGAGGGGGATTGCGGCAGAACGGAATTCTGTATCCCTCCCTCAGCCACTTCACAGACTGAGCGTCTGCACCTCTGCTCTCCCAAGCTTGCCAGAAGGTCTTGAGTCTGGCTCCTACAGCTGTCTGGAGAGGAAGGCAGTCAAAACTTGCCTCTTGTGGACTTGGAACCCTTCTTGGACTTGCCACGGTGACTGTCTGCACGGGTACCTCCTCTGCTGGAGGTTCTGCCACGAAAGGGCGGGATGAACCTGGAAGCAGGTGTATCAACTGCTAGGGGGCGGTAAGGTTTAGTCACGGAAGGTAAGGTCTTAGCCTTACGTGCAGAAGAAGCCATGAGGTCATGCGTATCCTTCTGGAGAAGAGAGGCAGCCATCCCCTTAATTAACTCCTCCGGAAACAGACCCTTGAAAAGAGGAGCAAACAGCAACTCTGACCTCTGGCAAGGGGTGATACCAGCAGATAAGAAGGAGCACAGATGTTCTCTTTTCTTGAGGACCCCTGATACATAAGAAGCCGCAAGCTCGCCAGACCCATCCCGTATTGCCTTGTCCATGCTGGACATGATCAGCATGGCTGAGTCCTTGTCAGAAGGGGCAGTCTTCCTGCTTAAGGCTCCCAGACACCAATCGAGGAAGTTGAATATCTCGAAGGCACGAAAGACTCCCTTTAACATGTGATCAAGATCTGAAGAGGACCAGCAGATCTTCGAACGTCTCATAGCCAACCTGCGGGGAGAGTCAACCAGACTTGAGAAGTCGGCCTGGGCAGAGGCAGGAACCCCCAAGCCAGGTTCCTCTCCCGTGGCATACCAGACGCCCGACTTAGAAGCCAGCTTGGGAGGAGGAAACACAAAAGAGGTCCTTCCCAGTTGCTTCTTGGACTGCAACCAATCCCCCATAACCCTCAAAGCTCTCCTTGATGATCTGGCGAGAACAAGCTTGGTGAAGGCAGGCGCAGTAGACTGCATGCCCAGAGCAAACTCGGAGGGAGGAGAACGAGGGGTTGCAGACACAAAGTGTTCAGGGTACAACTCTCTGAACAAAGCAAGGACTTTGCGGAAGTCTAAGGAGGGTGGCGAAGACTTGTGTCCTTCAACATCAGAATGAGGATCATCTAGATGAGCAGCTTCATCCTCAGAAACCTCCTCACCCGACAGTTGAGTTGTAAGAGGCAAAGGCAGAGCAGCAAGCTGAACGGCTGAATCCTGCAGAACGGGTGCATGCGTACCTGCGGATCCATCATCATGCCTCTGCTGGACAGACTGTGAGCTGGCAACAACAAAAGCAGAGGGCCGGTGTGAGGGAGGGTCTGCGGTGGGCTGAGGAGCATGCGGTGTGGTATGCAGAGCATGCTGTAAGGCATGCGGCTCATGCTGCATGGCATGCGGCTCATGCTGCATGGCATGCGGCTCATGCTGCATGGGATGCGGCTCATGCTGCAAGGTATGCGGCTCATGCTGCATGGCATGCGGCTCATGCTGCATGGGATGAGGCTCATGCTGCATGGTATGAGGCTCATGCTGCATGGAATGCGGCTCATGCTGCATGGTATGCGGAGCATGCTGTAAGGTCTGCAGAGCATGCTGCATGGACTGAGGAGAATGCCGCATAGTGCTGGAACCCGGCAACTCCCGATGCGGCAGCTCACGCATGTAAGCAGAAGGTGCAGCACGAACATGCGTCTGGCAGTGAGGACTGCGCAACGGTGGAGGAGCTCTCACAGGAGGAGGGGTGTTAACCTTCTCTGCCTGATACTCCTGCATAAAAGCCACAAGCTGAGACTGCATAGTCTGCAGCATGGACCACTTAGGGTCTACTGTGGTTGGAGCAGAGGCCTGTTGAGGGACCACTCTACCTCTCTTGGGAGGTGTGCAGTCATCAGATGACTGCGGCGAGTCCGAACTGACCCAGTGGCTACACCTGGGCCGTTGGACTAGCTCGGAAGGGACTTTACGCTTGAGCGGTCGTGAGACCTTAGTCCACCGTTTCCTCCTGGAAACCTCTTCCACAGACGAGGAATGTAAGGGCTCATTCGTCTGGGAGTGGAAGGGACGATCCTTAGCAGATACGTCCGCAACCACTGAGGATACATCTGTGCGCCGATCAAGGCCTGCCGAACCCTTTGGTCCTTCGACATTGCTTCTCCCCTGGGCTTGGGAGCTTGCAAGAGGTCCCGGACTGGGAGGACGACTGGCACGCACAGATGCATCCTCATGCGCAACACTGACACTGACACTATGCACAGCACTAGCACTAACACTTCCCACTGCACTCTTCGCTTTCAGCTCTCTGACATCTGCCAAGAGCTGATTGCGGTCACTAACCAACGACTCCACCTTATCACCGAGAGCCTGAATGGCACGCAACATATCAGCCATTGCAGGCTGAGCAATCGTAGCAGGTTCGGGGGTCACCACCACAGGGGAACGAAAAGGTTGAGGGGCATGGGGAGAGGAAATATCCAAAGAGCGAGAAGAACTCCTCCTATCTCTCTCCTTCTCTAACCTACGAGTATATCTGAGGAATTCATTAAAATCGAATTCCGAAAGCCCAGCACATTCCCCACATCGATCTTCCAATTGACAGGATTTTCCCCTACAATTGGAACATACGGTGTGAGGATCAACAGAGGCCTTCGGAAGACGCCTATTACAAGTCCTAACACTACATCGCCTGTATTTAGGAACTTGGGAATGGTCAGACATCTTGAATTTAGAAGTAGTCAAAGGGGGAATTCCAAAGTAAAGCAAAGATCGTTAACCAATGAATCAAATTAATACCAAAAGCTTGCTAAGCTAAGGCTAAAGCTTCCTGTAAAGCGAAGGCTAAATTTCAGAGCAAATACTTCACCAAATCGTGAACAAAAGACTCCAAAATCAACAGCGTATCCATGTAGGTCTTGCCGGTGGCACGACAGAGGAAAAATTGAGGTCTTGTTGACAAGAAGTACTGGAGTACCTGACCACAGATGGCGCTGGTGAGTACACCCCTACCTGTATAGCGATCGCTGGCGTATCCCGACCGTAGATTTCTGTCGGGCAACGGAGTTGACAGCTACATGATCATCGGGTAAGATTAATATTGAAAACTAATTATTGATCAAATAAAGAATTCTCTAGAAATTTCACTAGCTGGAAAATTTTCTGTTGTGTGACTCTAGATCTAATTAGTTTACAGCTAACTCAACTTTCAGTGAGATGTTTTTGTCAAGTTTCTCATCAGCAACAACTATATCATTTTGTAATCCATGCAACAGTCATTACCAAAATATTGCTTCATTACAAAATATCAACAAAATATGAGAAAATAGATAAATACTGCATAAATATCTGCTTGGATACCATTAGTTGGCATGTTTGCAAGGCGAATTATCAACTGACCACCAAAGCAAAACCAAATATCTCGTTACCTTTATATATTGAATTAAGTATTCACAATAAGTACGACAAATTTGTAAATAATATGTAGTTTTCCCTAACTCATAAAAACCGAGAGTTATTTATAATGGATATTCTTTCAAAGAGCTAGAAGGTAGCCAATTAGACTTTTGGTGCGAGGTGGCAACCCAACCCAGAGACTGAGTAGGAGTTAGCTAGAGATACCAGCCACCTGTATATATACTCACGGAGTGGTGAACTCGTCACTTTTTTCTTTGCAGGCAGGACTCATTGTGGGACAGTTGATGGCGGGACAATTTGTATAAATAACTCCAGGTTTGTATTAGCTAGGGAAAAATACAAATTATCTACAAATTTGTCATTTGTTCACCAAACTAAGAAACCTTACATTATTTGTAATAGATGACTCACCTTTAGGTGGGTATATAAATACACCTGCTGTTATAGTCATTGACCCGGATTTGGCTAGTACAGTATTAGACTGTAATCGTGGGAAACCTTGCCACCTCGCTTATCAATAGAAAAGAGAATGATAGCAGCCTGAGCAAATTGGATGAGATACAACTTATGAATGTCTAGGTAAGAATGTTCTAAACAGAAATCTTACATATAAAATAGAACTTTCCTAATGTTTCCTTCGCAGAAAACATTGGGGACGTGCATGAGTACTTTCATTCAGCCCAGACTTAACTCAATTAACCAATGATTTCAATCAATTGCTACCCGCCCAATAAGGAGCCCAAGGTACTTTAAACCACATGTTGAGCGGCCACCACAGGACCGATAGAAAACATATCAAGTCTCCTGTGGGTCACGACTTATAGAAAGTGTGCTGTGAACATAGTTTGACATTTCCAAACAGCTGGTTGTAAAACTTGCAACACAGAGAAATTGCGTTTGAATGCAAGGGATGTACAGATACCCCTGACATCATGAGCTCTAGGTCTGCTAGCTGGAGAATGTTCAAGATTGATAGCCCGGTCAATGACCTTGCATATACAAACAAACAGAATTTTTTGTGATCCTCCTTTTAGTTCTACCCAACCACCAATGTTAGTCGAGGTTGGATTGCTGCTGTATGTTTAAGGCAGTACTTCAAACTCCTTACTGGACATTGTAACAATTGATGTGGATCATTGGTTACAGAACATAGACACTTATTCTCTTAGCCGACGCTAAAGCAAGTGGGAACGCAATCTTCAAAGTGACATTACAGTCTGTTGCATGGCGTAATGGTTCGTAGCGAGGTCCTTACAAGAACCTCAAAATGGGCACCACGTTCCAAGGAGGAGGTCTTATCTCCGACTAGGGGAAAGAGATATCAAAACTCCATACGAGTAAAGAAAGTTCCAATGAAGAAGAAAGGTCCACCCCATTCAGCTTAAGGCTGAGCCTTTCACCGCTGAAACTGAAAGGTGTTTTTCCTCCCGAAGATAAATAAAAAACTCCGCTATTAAAGGTATAAAGGCTACTCATGAATGGCAAGGGACAGTGACATTGCCCTATCAACCAGGAAAATGGCCTAGAGACTGACCATATATACATATGATCAGTGCCCAAGGCCCCTCTCCACCCAAGCTAAGACCAAGGAGGATCAGGCAATGGCTGCTGATGACTCAGCAGATAGACCTGTAGGCTACCCCAAACACCCCATCCTAAGCTCACAAGGATGGTGGTTACAGCAACCAAAAGAACTAACAAGTTTGAGCGGGACTCAAACCCCAGTCTGGCATTCACCAGTCAGGGACGACGCCATCCACAAAAGACATTCCATTTTGCCTGGTATACTGAGGCAGAGGACTGTCATAAGTGACCAGACATTTGTTTCGGAGCTTGTTGTGAAAAACCTCTCTGAGTAAGATGCTGGATATTCTCCAGCCGTGAAGACATAGAAACGGAACCGTCCTGTGAAAGATGTTCGTGTGTGGTTGTTTCAGTAGATCATTTCAGTAGATCAGGTCGTGGGGGTAGTTCTATCGGGAGAGCTATGAGAAGATGCAGAAGGTCTGGGCCCCACTCTGCCTAAAGCCAAAGCGAAGCTATGAGGGTCATCAGTAGATTGTTGAAAATCCTGATTCTGTTGAGTAATTCTCCTCATCAGACAGAACAGGGGAAAGGCGTACACTTCGATGTTGTCCCACCATTGTTGGAATGCATCTTGCCATAGAGCAAGATTGGGAACAGTACAACGGAAGCATGTAGTTCAGGGATGTTGCAAACAGGTTTCACTGTCGGGAACCACACAAAGTCAGGACTTTGTTCAGTATCAGATGATTTAAAGACCATTCGGAACCCACTATCTGAGTGGCCCTGCTCAGGTTGTCCGCAAGCACATTCCCCTTGCCCGGAATGAAGCAAGCCGATTAGGACACCGAATGATCTTCCGACCATTGAAGAATCTCTACTGCAACATGGCATAGGGGCAGTGAAAAGAAATTTCCTCCTGTTGTCGCTCATCAACGCACCTAAGTGACCCGCCACTAACTGATGGAACTTCTGAAGAGCTAGAAAGGCTGCTATCATCTCCAAGAGATTTATGTGCTGGTACCCTTCGGACTCGGAACAAAGACCCGAAACCGTTTGTTGAAGTAAGTGAGCTCCCAAACCTACCTTTGATGCGTCTGAGAAGAGCAACAAGTCCGGAAGGGGAACTAGGAGATCTTAGCCTTTGCAGAGGTTGTTTTCTGTCACCCACCAAAGAAGAGCCGTCACTTGGTTCGGTGATATGTGGACCAGGATGTCTTGGGAATCTGAGTATTGATTCCAAAATGTTTTCAAATTAGGGATCTTATCCTGAGACGGCTGTTGGGAACTAGTCGGATCAAGGTTTTGCCACTTCCTATAGTCTGAGAATTCTGTCTTCTGATGGAAAGACTTGCTGAAGTTTGGTGTCTATAACCATGCCAGATAAACCAGTCTCTGAGATGAAAGCAGAGAAAACTACCGGAGATTTATCAAGATCCCCAGATCCTGACAAAACTCCAGAAGCTTGTCTCAGTGATGGAGAAGAGTCATATCTGAGTCTGCGAGAATCAGCCAGTCGTCGGGATAACGGAGCAGACGAATACCATTCCTGTGAGCCCAAGATGACAACAGGGAGAAGACTTGAGGAACTGTCAAGAGACCGAAATAGAGAACTTTGAACTGGTAAGGAATATTCTCGCGTACAAACCTGAGATACTTCCTTAAAGATGGATGGCTTGGGATCTGGAAATATGTGTCTTGGAGATCTAATGTACACATGAAGTTCCTTGGGCGTACTGCCTGAATGACTGTGTCTGCCATCTCCATCCTGAATGGAATTTGCTGGACAAACTTGTTCAGGTGTGAGAGATCTATGACTGGTCTCCAGCCAGCAGACGCCTTTTTCTCAAGAAAGAGTCTACTGCAGAAGCATGGAGACCCATTGAGGACCACTTGAAGAGCGCCCTTCTGCAGCATAGTCTGAGCCTCAGCCCGAAATGCCAGTTCCTTTACGGACCCCTTTGTACAGGAACTTAGCGGAATCGCATTACGAGTCATAGGAGGGCGATTGCGTGAATGGGACGCAATAACCAAAAGTGATCACAGCAATCATCCACGGATCGGCCCCATGATGCTGCCACCTCAGCCAGAGGGATTGCAGGCATCCTCCCACGGGTGGTTGATAGGGGGGGTTGCCCTCCCTAGCAGGAGCGGCTACCTCAGCCACCCCTCTACCTCTTTTCTTCCTTCAAAAGGGTTTAAGAGCCTCTCTGATCTTTGGCTTGAAAGGGGTGTTTAGACACCATAGGAGGTGCGGAGGACCTGGGAGTCAATGGGTTAATGGTGTTCTGCAGACTTCTGGAAGGCTGCAGAGGCCTACCGTAGGACCACGATGTGATGGCCTTGTGAAGGAGAGTGTCATTAGAAGATTTTCTCCAACGATCAGCCGCCCTCCTTTTCAGGAGAGAAAAAAAGAGGAACCCTCAAGCGTAGAGTTTCTCAGGCGTGAAATCTCCACCTTCGGCATCTGTTTATGGAAACGACCCATTATAGTATCCTGAAGTTTAAGGATGGCTACAAGGCTCGTCGTCAGCAGGAGGCAGTACAGAGGGTGAAAGGAGAACCTTGCAAATGCCCAGGGAGAAGTTGGCAACAGGCAAAGAATCCCTCTCAGCCCCACGTTGAAGCCGACGTAGAAGAGCTTCCTTCGAAGGGGAAGAAGAAATCCCCAAGGATGGCCAAGCTTGCAAAACATCTGAAATAGAGAAGGGCATCTTAAGAGGCAAAAGAAGATGGTTCTTTAGGGGAAGCAACAAATCCCCTAAGTTCGTGAGATCACCAAGGAGTTAAAGGGACTATGGTCCTACTCGGTCGTTCCCTGGAGGAAGACGGTCAAGGAAGAGCTTCGGAATGAGGTGTAGGAAAGCACAAAAGACAGGAAACTCGCGATAGCTTCGTCAGAGTTAAGACTCTAAGTGAGAGCGATTGTGCTTAGCCTTCCTCTTCCTGCGTCGCCCAAAATTTTACACTGGGGGGGCAGATCACCCCCTACACTCGTCACAAGGTGAGTCTTGCTTGCAACGACGCCCCCTACAGGTCAGACATAAAGAATGTAGGTCGGTATGTCAACGTAAAACGAGCGCAAAATAACGTTCATCAATGTCTATGGCAACCTGAGGAGGAGAGAGAAGACACAACCGCTTTCTACAAGCCAAAGAGAAAAAGTGATAGTTTATCTCTCTGTGAGTATATATACAGGTGGCTAGTACCCCTAGCTACCCCCTACCCAGTCTCTGAGTAGGGTTGCCAACTCACATATAAAGTCTAACTGGCTACCTTCCAGCTTTGCCGAAAGAATATCCACCATAAATAACGTAAGGTTTGTTAGTTTGGTGAACAATTATTTAATATATATAAATGATAATTGCTGGCATATATTTTTTGTCTGGTTAGTGTGAGTGTGTGAATGCCATCACTGGGGTGTTTGAGGGTTGTCAAACTTCCCGATACAACTTTATCTTTAAGTGTTAAGATGCAGGGTGAATTTTGGGGGTATTTTTCTGGAAAAAGTGCACCTTATGACACGGGAATTATGGTACTTTTGGCGAAGCTGGAAGACTAGTCATGAGACTTTTTGTGACGTGTAACTACCCCACCACAAATTAATGGGGGGTTAGTACCGGCTACCCTGCTGATACACCCATGTTTTATCGTCACTTTTGCTTGCAGGCAGGACTTATCAGGGGATATGTGATGATGGGGCAAACTTGTATAAAAGCTCAAGGTTTGTATTGTTAAGAAAAATGCAAATTACTGCACTGTACTGTACTTTAAATTTGTCATTTGTTTCGACCCTAAATACAAACCCTTTAGTTTTTTATTAGGGAGACTCGGCCCTTTGGTTGATGAAGTCCTTACCAACTGGCTGGCTTTTGACCGGGGGTTTTTCCCACTTCGTGCTATGCACGTATAAGGGGGAAAACCCTGACACCTCACTAAAACCTACATGCAATACCAGGCTTTACCTGCCCGAGAAATCTGTGATTGTGTGATACTAACAGTGTGACTAGTCTAGGTAAGAATTCTCAGAAACGTAGGAGTCTTTGAATCAACCATACACATTACCCATTCCCACCTCACCAGTGGGAATGGGGACGCAACAAGTATATAAAGTAGTCGTCGACTCCCGACCTATGCAACTTATGACTGTTTGACTTTGTGACCATTTTTTCAGGGTGATGACATCACAAGTCTATTAGAAATAGTACGCTAATAGGACAAATATTCCCTTAGAAATAATCCATTTCCTTGTATAAAATTGAATGGATTTATCCAGGTAAATTAGTATTTTTTTATTGATATAGTATACATTTTCAGTAAAAAAAATACATCAAGAAGTTTTAATACCTGTCAAGTTCATATCATTTTTCTGGTGACATCATATTACCAGTGGAAAGCAGGCGGGCAATACAGTGATTTCCTTCTAAAAGGCTAACGATTAGTATTAGTATTCCCATTATCGAAAGTGATGATCTATGACCGACGTCCTCCCCGTAGGATATACCAAGAGAGCCTCCCCCAGCCATTATACTCACAGGGAAGTGCAAGGACCTTCACAAATGAACTATCCAACTCAGGGAAATCTACCTCAGTAGGCTCTGGACAGCAGTCCAAAGCCCTCGAAACATCCAGTCCTTGAGGCAGCAAACTCCAAACACTCAGCTCCACCATGAATACAAAAGTTAATTTTCAAGGAAACAGCCGAGCATGTAATCAGGGTTTATCGAAGGCCCAGGCCAGCCAATGGCAACTGGATGAGATCTCTGGTATAAGACCCAACAGGAACAGGAGTACCTAGTACTTCTCTTTATTATCATTATTAATTGCTAAGCTAAAACCCTAGTTGGAAAAGCAGCATGCTATAAGCCCAGGGGCTCCGACACGGAAAATAGCCCAGTGAGGAAAGGTAACACGGAAAAATAA
This sequence comes from Palaemon carinicauda, assembly GCF_036898095.1. NCBI lineage: Eukaryota > Metazoa > Arthropoda > Malacostraca > Decapoda > Palaemonidae > Palaemon > Palaemon carinicauda. Next base: position 32,763,708 of record NC_090761.1, read on the forward strand.
AATATTCTAAGATCAGTAACATTAAAATAATTATCTCCTACATAAAACTATAAAAACTTGAACAAAACAAGAGGAAGAGAAATAAGAGAAAAGTGTGCCCAAGTGAGCAAGAGAACTCTAACCCAAGACAGGGGAAGATCATGGTATAGCGGCTATGGCACTACCCAAGACTAGAGAAAATTGGTTTGATTTTGGAGTGTCCCTCTCCTAGAAGAGCTGGAGTGTACCCCTCCTAGAAGAGCAGCTTACCATGGCTACAGTCTCTTCTACCCTTACCAAGAGATAAGACTACACAGTGTGTGATTAGGCAATTTTGAAAATGAACCTGTCTAGCCAGTCAGAGGACCCCATAACTCTCTAGCAGTAGTATCTCAACGGGTAGTTGGAGATCAAGGCAGAGGGCACATGAGCAAGACCCTACATCTTCCACTCTAGACCAACAAAGCGAGCATGCGCTTGAGAAAGGTTTAGAATGGTACCATTCTCTCTATCAAATCAAGAGACCAAGCTCCCAAAGAGGGAGGAGAAGGTGTCCAATGCCAAGGACAGAGTAAGGGAAATGGAGGTCGCAGAATCTCATCCATCAAACCTGGAAAAGATAGTGTAAGAGGGTGTACACCTGTGTTCCAGCCGAATATAAGTAAAAGCTGGGCTGTAGCCCTGCCCCTATGCTTTCCACCCACCTTGAAAGAGGTGGTCTCACAAGGAGCCTTTTCTCTGCAACTACATCTGGCCTTCCTTGTCTTCCTGAGTCAGAATCAGTTGGAGGATGAGGAGGAAGATGGGGAAGCAGGAGAAGAATAATGCACACGCTTCTTCCTCTTCCTAAGACTAACTCCTGCAGAGCAGTCGGGGTCAGAGTGACCATCAATGGCGATGCTCCCCTGTAGAGAGAAACCACATGGGTTGCTCCAAAAGGAACTACAACACTGGAGCACACTGTCAGAAGGGGAGAAGAAGGCACACTCACAAGGACCAGCAACTCTGTCCCGGAGGCATAACCACTGATACTGAGAGAGAAGAGAACAGAGCCCAGACCCCTTGGCACAAAGGTCGGGGCAACACGCACAAGGGAAGGGGTGGGGAACAGAGGCATCTTGCCAGATGGCTCAGGTACTACCTTACCAGACTTGCCCTTCACCTTTAAAACAAACTACCTAGCTCCCTGACACTGGAAACCACCACACCCTTACTCTGGGTTCACCAGGGAAACTTGGGACAAAATGCACAGAAGATACCAGAGGTGAAGTAGCCTTAGCTACCAAATCCCTCAAAAATTTCATGGGAGGACTACCTGAAAAACTAAAGAAAAGACAGTCTTAGTAAGGCCAGAGTCATCGTCAGCAGTCAACATGGTTAAGATTGAGAAAACCTCAGCCTCCGAAGGAGAGTGACAAACACCAGGGGTTGCCAAAATTCCAGTGAGACCTAAAAACTCGGACAATGTTGACCCAAGTCTTCCAGACACCTGCAGCATACTCCACGGGGACCAAGCCAGGGGTGTAAGGCCAAGCGCAACACCCCTTAAGGAGATAGAAGTGGCAAAAGACTTCCCGAGTCTTCTTGGGCGTTATCCAAACCGACCCTGACAAAATCTTCGCACTCTTCCTTTACTTCAAGGCGAACATCAGCCACTGCACCAGAGGCCATGATTTACACTCGGTAAAAGGCGATAACTACAAACAGTCATGCCGCCTACAAGAGGCACAGAAAGAGTGAGGATCAGCAGCCGGTTTGACTATAAATCAGTTACAGCATTTTTACGGAAAACATGAACTTGTTACTTCCATTCCATCACAACCAAATAATGTTCACTTCCTGAAAAGAGAGAGAAATTAGTAAGTGGTCAAAACGAAAGTGAAGACTATCCGCCAGGAAAGGGAACAGGGCTCCTCGGCTGGCTCCCTACCCAGTTGGATAACCACTCGTTATCCAACTTTTCTCCGATTCCAGCCTGCACCTAAATGATATCCCTAATTAAGGGACGAGGGTTTGAATGCTGCATAGGAACAAACTAAATATAGACCAGAAGGCTTTCTAACAACATAAGAAAGTTATATAAAATAAACTATTACCCAACTGTTTATGGAGATTATTCAAACTATTCTACTTACCCTTTTCTTGAAGTTCTTTCCTTAATCGTGCAACTTCTATTTTCTTTTCAAATGCTTCTTTTGAAGCTCTAAATCTTCTTGATCTTTGCTGATTCATTTTAGCTCTTGGTGCAACCCCATCAATGGCCATGTATAAAAGTTTCCGTGGACGTACAATTGCAAACATTCTATCAATACACTGAAAAATGTAAGTACATCATAATATATATATGCAGTAGACTGATCCTAAATTTTTTTATTTTTACACACTATTCTAAAACATCAATTTCATTAAATGCTTGTAAAAAAAGACAATTTATTAGAAAGAATTTAGGAGAAAATTAAAAATGAAGACTTTGAGCTTCAAGTAAATAAGGTAAGATTTCAAATATTTTCCTCAAATTGTTTTATTTTTTGGGACATCTTGTTTATCCCTATATCCACTCATTTAAATAGCAGTGTACTTGATACTTACTTCAAAGATAGCAACCATCATCTCATCTTCATCCTTAGGTGCAGGTTTATCCTCTGGATGTGTACACGGATGAATGATACCGTTCATGTCCAGATATAAATTATCAAACTCAACTCCATTTGGATTGGGCTTTGTGGCATCAACGGGTACCTTGGTCCCATCGTCTGTTTTGATTTGCTGAAATATAAAGAAATTCAAATACATAAGTTTCATCACAGAGAAGAAATCATAGCTTGGAATTTTGGAAATTCCAATTATTTCATTTTGGCTAGGAGAACATGACAAATTCGGAAATTATTTACATTTTTCCTAATGATACAAACCTTTAGCTATTTATAAGGGGTTGTTACCTTTGGCGAAGCTGCAAGGACGAGCCATTAAAATTTAGCGAGGGTAAACTACTCATCCTGCTAGTTAGCAGGGGGTAGGGGGAGTAACTAGCTATCCCCTCACTGACACACCTGTGACTGAGTTTCACTTTGCCTGGAGGTAGGACTTCAAGGGGGGACAGGGTTGGCGGTAAGTTTGTATATACAGTATAGCTTAAGGTTTGTATCGTTAGGAAAAATACAAATTATTTTCTTATCATTTGTTCTCTAACTGGAATACAAACCTACACAATTTAAAGGGGGTGACTCACCCATTAGTAGGGTGGATGTCCCTGCCAATCTGGCCTTTTGGCTTTATCCGGGGTCTCCTTTTTATGAGTAAGTTAGTACTAAAAATAAGGAGACCCTAACACCTCGCTAAACCTTGCTATGCACGTTCTGCAGCCTATGCAAGCTGTGCGTTGAGATATTAGCAGTGTGACCGTCAAGGTAAAAGTTATTGCGAGTCTGTAGGAAATAACCAAGTTGACCTAGACTTTCCCAATACCCCTTCGCTAGGGTATGGAGACGTAAAAGTATCGACCCAATACTAAGTACACAAGAGAGTATAGTTTAGTAGGTAGTATGATGGCCAGGGCCCAGCCACCCGTTGAGATACTACCGCTAGAGAGTTATGGGGTCCTTTGACTGGCCACACAGTGCTCCATTGGATCCTTCTCTCTAGTTACGGTTTATTTTCCCTTTGCCTACACACACACACCAAATAGTATGGCCTATTCTTTACATATTCTCCTCTGTCCTCATACAGCTGACAGCACTGAGATTACCAGACAATTCTTCTTCACCCAAGGGGTTACTGCACTGTAATTGTTCAGTGGCCACTTTCCTCTTGGCAAGGGTAAAAGGGACTCTTTAGCTATGGTAAGCAGCTCTTCTAGGAGAAGGACACTCCAAAATCAAACCATTGTTCTCTCTACCATGGTTTTCCACTATTTTGGGTTAGAGTTCTCTTGCTTGAGAGTACAATTGGGCACACTATACTATCTTATTTCTATTCCACTTTTGTTAAATTTTCTATAGTTTATATAGGAGATATTTATTTTAATGTTACTGTTCTTAAAATATTTTATTTTTCCTTGTTTCCTTTCCTCACTGGGATATTTTCCCTCTTGGAGCCACTGGGCTTATAGCACACTGCTTTTTCAACTAGGGTTGTAGCTTAGCAATTAATTATAGCAATAATAATAATAATAATAATAGTGGTTGAGGCCAGCTTGTGCAGAGAACCCAGGATGATGAAGAAAAAGAGCCAGTCATTCCATTTCTATTCACAGACTAAAACAGGGTAACAGTGCCCTCAACCTTCTACTACTTGTCCACTAAGGAGTGTGACTTACTAAACCAGCTGTTGCAGCCACCACAGGAACGATATAGAATTCATTGAGTCTCCTCTGGGTTACGTCTGTGAAATTCGTCTGACACTTCCACACCCCTGCTTGTAGAACCAGCGTCACAGAGCGATTTCTTTTGAAGGCCAGGCACATAGCTATACCCCTGACATAGTGAGCTCTGTGCCGACGTGTTGGAGAAGGATCTGGATTCTGAGCGTGATCGATGACTGCGAATCCATGCAGAGATGGTGTTCTTGGTGATCCTCCTCTTGTTCCAGTGCTGACAAAAACCGAAAGCTCCCATGGGCAGACTGCTGCTGTTCTCTTAAGGTAGAACCTCAAGCTTCTTACTAGGCAAAGTAACAGATGATCTGGGTCATCAGTTACGGAGCGGAGACCCGTTATCCGGAAGAGTCGAATCTAGGATCCAACACCACTGGATTCTGAGTCTTGGCAACAAACTACAGGAAGAAGCTGAACGTTACCTCTCCCCTTCCCCTTGAATGGGTGATGTCGTATGAGAGATCATGCAGTTCACCAACTCGTTTGGCCAAGGCCAAGGCAACTAAGAACACCATCTTTCAAATCAGGTGGCGATCTGTTGCCTGGCATAATGGTTCGTAGAGGTCTCACTTCCGACTGAGGACAGGGAAGTTTGTAACTCCCTATAAGTATGGAAAGTTCTAGCGAAGCGAAGTCCATTCTAGCCTTTCACTGTCAAAACTGAAAGCCGCTTTTCCTCCCTCAATTAAATGAAGAACTCCGCTAATGCTGGTATAGTGGCATCGAGTGGAGAGATAACCATTCACGACACCAACCACAGAAGACGCACCACTTTGCCTAGTAGACTGCTGCTGAGGACTTCTGAAAATAACCAGACATCCTCTTCGCAATTGTTGCGAAAATCTTCTCTGAGCAAGGAGATGCTGGATAGTATCCAGGCGTGAAGCCGTCACACAGCTACGATTTTGTAATAGATGTTGACGTGATTGTCTGAGTAGACTGTGTCGTGGAAGGAGTTCTCTTGGAGGCTCCGTCAGGAACTGCAGAATGTCTGGGAACAATTTTGCATGATGCCATAGTGGAGCTATAAGAGTCATTGAGAGTTTGACCAATGTTCTGGCTTTGTTAAGTACCCTTCTCATCAGACAGCACGAAGGAAAGGCGTACACGTCAATGTTGTCCCACCGTTGTTGGAATGCATCTTCCCAGAGATCTTTGGGGTCTGGGACTGGGAAGCATTACAACAGGAGCCTGAAGTTCAGAGAACCTCACAAAGTCAAGAATTTGTTGGCTAGTAGATGATCCAAACACCATTCGGTACCCACTATCTGAGATGCTCTGCTCTGGTTGTCGACAAGCACATTCCTCTTGCCTGGAGCAGGCAGCTAGCAGTACCGAGTGGACTTCGGCCCATCTCAGTATTTCTACTGCTAGATGGGATAGGGGCTGCAAAAAAGTACCTCCTTGCTTTTATATGTAAGCCACTACTGTAGTATTGTCACTCATCACCACCACTGAATGGCCTCCCCAGTACTGAGGAAACTGTTGAAGGGCCAGAAAGACAGGCTTCATCTATCAAGAGATTTATGTGGAGGTACTTTTTGGACTCTGACCAGAGGTCTGAGGTCATGTGGTGCAGCTCATGGGGGCCCCACCCTTCTTTTGATTCATCGGAAATCAGCATCAAGTGCGACGGGAGGACGAGAGGATCTACGCCCCTCCGCAGATTCTTGTTTACCACCCACCACTCGAGGTCCATCCGTTCCTCTGGTCCCATAGGAATCACAATGTCCGAAGGATCAAAAGCCTGATTCCAACTGGACTTTACTCGCCACTAGAGGGATTGAATCCTAAGGCAGCTATTGGGAACTAGACGGGCCAGGGACGATAGGCGTCTGAGGAGACACAGGCGCTTCTGAGCCGATTTCTCTCGTCTGAGAAAAAGTCTTGCAACCTTCTTCAGCCTCATTATCCTGTCGTCTGATGGGAAGGCTTTGTGGAGATTGGTGTCTAAAATCCTTCCCAGCTATACCAGTGGGAAGCAGGGAAGACTTCTCAAGTTTTACTAAGATCCCCAGATCTTGGCAAAGCCTCAGAAGTTTGTCTCAGTGCTGAATAAGGGTTGCCACCGAGTCTGCTAGGATCAGCCAGTAGTCCAGATAACGGAGGAGACGGATGCTAATACTTTGAGCCCAGGATGATACTAGGGGGGGAAAACTCTGGTGAAAACTTGGGTCACTGTGGAAAGACCAAAGCACAGCATCCTGAACTGGTATTTCCTGTTGTCTAGGCTGAATCTTAGATACTTTCTTGAAGACCAGATGGATTGGAATCTGGAAATATGCATCGTTTAGGTCCAGTGTACAGATGAAGTCCTGTGGTCTTACCACTTGTCTGGCTGTGTCTGCCATCTCCATGCTGAGTGAAGACTGTTTGACAAACTTGTTCAGAGCTGAGATGTCGATGACTGGTCTCCAGCCTCCAGAGGCCTTTTTCAGAAGAAAGAGATGACTGAGGAAGCCTGAGGAGTCATTGAGGACCTCCTGGAGAGTGTCCTCCTCCAACATGGTCTGAACTTCTGTCCAAAGGGCCAGCCCCTTTGCCAATCCCATAGCATAGGAGTATTATCATCACTAGATCCTTGGTCAAGGGAGGGAGAGATGACATGAACTGGATGTAATACCCTAAAAGAATCACAGAGACTGCCCAGGGATCAGCCCAGCAGCTTTGTAGGCATCCCCCTACTGGTGGACGAGCAGGGGGATCGCCTATCCTAGCGTTTGCGACCACAGCCACTCCTAGGATGTTTTCTTCCTTGGGAGGACATTGTGCCTTTCTTGTCCTTGGCTGGAAAGGGCTTCAGCGACACCTCTTTCTTCGCTGCCAATTTGCTTGTCGAGGCTTTGGTTTAGTTAGGCTGTAGAGGAGTTGGTGGTCTGTAGGACCAGGATGTTAAGGCCCTATGAAGAAGATAATCATGGTGGGACTTCCTCCACCTTAGGTGGCCTGCATGACGTACCTATGCTCTAACAAAGAGGAACCATACAGAGAGGAGTTCCTGACCCTTGCGATCTCGACATTAGGGACTTGGTGATAGAACCTCTCGGATATAGAGCCCCTGCGTTTGAAGATGGCGTTGGCCCACAAGTTCACCCCTTGGTAGGCCAGGAACTCGATATTTCAGGTACCCTAGAGGAGCTTGAGGTGTTTAAACAATTTGTTGTGCAGCCACCACAAATGCCATGGAGAACGTCTCTCATGTTCCTATGGGTAACGTCTTGCAGGTAAACGTGTGGTGAAAGTCGTCTGATGCCTCCATACGCCAGCTTAAAGAGCCTGCGCCAAGAGTAGTTTTTCTTGAATTCTAGGGACATAGTTTCCGCGTCTGCACAGGAGAATCACAATTCAAGGCCAAGTCTATGAACTTGCGAATCCATGCTGAAATAGTATACTGTACTTTGTGATTCTCCTTTTAAACTTCCCTGTGATGACAAACATTCCGTTCACTGGGTTCACTGGAGACGAGCTCCTGAAGTTTGTCTGAGGTAACAACTCAGAGCCCTCACTGGGAACAGTAGCAGTTGATCTGGGTCATCTGTTACGTTACGCTAACTCTCAATCCAAAAACGCCAGAATCTAGGATCCATTACTCCCGGATTTTGAGTCTTGACGAAAAACTCAGGGACAAAGCCAACCATTACCTCTTCCCATCTCCTTGAATGGGAGAGGTCATAAGAAGACCATGAACTTGGTTTACTCTCTTGGCCGAGGCCAGATCTAGCAGGAAGCCAGTTTTAAGAGTCAAGAGAAGATCTGCTGCTCCTTCCAATGATCGTAGTAAATGAAGTACTTTCCATGGAGTTGGCCTAACTTCTGGCTGAGGACAGTAAGCTCGATACTCCGTATAAGGAGAGACAATTTCAATGATGAGGCAATATTAACTCCTTTCAGTCTAAAGGGCAGGCTCAAGGCTATGCAATAACCTCTCATCACCAAGACTGAGAGGAGTTTTCTTCACTCGAAGGTACAGAAAAAAAAACTCTCCTTTCACTGTGATAGTGGAGTTGAGGAGAGATACTCTTTCCACTACATCAACCACCGAAGACCGCTCACTTTGCCTGGTATACTACAGATGAAGATTACCGGAGGTACCAAGACATTCTTTTCGGAACAGGTTGCAAAAGGCCTCTCTTGCGAGGAGATGCTGGATAACTTCCAGGCCTGAAGATTTAAGGACTCCACAGCTATGCGGTACACTAATTCTTTACGAGTGGCTCACTGAGAATATCATGACATGGAGGGAGTTTTCTCAAGACTTCTACTATGAGAAGTTGTAGAAAGTCCAGGAACCATTCTAAACTGTGCCATGGCGGAGCTATGAGCATCATTCAGAGGTTGTTGGATGCTTTGCCTTGCTGAGTAGCCTCTGGTATGAAGCGAGCTGATAGGGAAACCGAGTTATCTTCTGACCATCTTAGCATCTCCCCAGCTAGATGGAATAGGTACTGTGAAAAGGTACCTCCTTGCTTGTTTACATATGCCACTACCCCGGTGTTGTCGCTCATCAGTACCAAGGAGTAACCCGACAGGAGCTGTTGGAACTGTTGGAGGGCCAGAAAGGCTATCCTTATTTGTAGGAGGTCTATGTGGCAATGTCGCTTGGATTCGGGCAAGAGTCTGGAGGTCGTGTGATGCAGCACGTGAGCACCCCCATCCTTCTTTTGATGTATTCATGAAGAGCATCACTTCCGGAACCCCTGAGGAGGTTTGTATCTGATGCCCACCACCTCTGATCTCTCTTCTACTTGGGCCCTGAAGATCCAGTGGGTCCTTGCTGGGTTCCAATGGACTTCAGCTGCCACTGGAGAGGCCATATGCATAATCATTCATTGGTCACCAAACGCTCCAAGGAAGACAGATGGCCTATTAGACGGCGTCACCAATGTGCTGGTAGCGAGACTAGTAACAAGAAGGGGCCTACAGCCTTCTTCAATCTCTTTACTTTGTCTAGTCTAGTGTCAAGGCCTGTCTGACCATGTCTGGTTCCAACATCCAGTAGTCTTCTCTATGCAAAAGTCGACTTTAGAGGTCTGGAGACCCCTACTGCCAAGCGGACTCTCCTTCCCGTGCTAACAGGTGGTCACGAGGTGGCACTCTGGATCATGTAGGTCGCCATCAGCTAGAGAAGTTCTAGCTCGCGCCACAACCAGTGGATCGGTATGCGACAGTGCATATAGCTTTCTCGCCAGACTACGGTCTGCTCTGCTACAAGGATCACGAGCTGGTATTGGCAAACACACTGGTACGCGAGGATCGTCCTAGGCGAGTATTTCCAGGATTACCTGTTCACGTGTCAAAGTTACTTGCAGGTCACTCGTCGGTACTCCAGCACAAGTCTGGTGAGTAGACCTGTGCCATCAAGCATTAGGATTTGCTACATGGACTGGACGCGATATGTTGGTTGGACGAGCCATGCTGGTTGAAAAGATGAGATCGCCGCACTCGACGGCGAGGTATCGCAGCTGCACCAAACCTAGGCGTTACCTCGTTATCTTGTTCTGATGAACCTTGCTCCAAGCGGCTAGAGAGGAGCGAGGACGAATCCAAGACCCTTTCCTTCGCCCTGTGCAGAGAAGACCACTCAAGAGAGGACCTAATTCGTGAACAAGTAAGGTGCTCCTCTTTGAGAGCGGCAGCTCAATGCTTCAGATTTCACAAAATCTCTGCAGGCTGGTAGTTGTCAGGTTGAGGAAGAGCATCGTCGTCAGCGTGCTGATGGGGAAGACTAAGGTCAAGCTCTGGGTTGGGCGCATTTAGCTTTCCTGAGGGAGAACTCCAAGGAGAGCTGGATCAAAGTAGCTCTTACCAAGTACTGAGAGCGTCAGTGCAAGTGGTGACAATGCAGGCGAGGAGACAGAACCAAGTAGGGACACCAGACTCTGCAGGTACCTTACCTTCAGTCTCCAGAAGGAAGACAGTGAATCTCTGAGAACACCAGTGCGCTACCTCTGTGACCCTGACTAGATCAACTCTATCGACTAGCTATAGCCTTGTGAACATGAACATGTTCATGAGCACATAGCTAGCGAAGCGATGAGATCTCTATCGGTATAAGGGACTTGCCCGCCCTTGGGTGGGATAAGTGTACTTGTAAGTGAATATATGTATGCTATTGTTCGTAGACGTAAGCATGAGTAGATTACATCCCCTAGGAAATAGAGAGTAAAAGGAATAACCTGGAAGAGTATTGTCTTGCAAGACCATTGTTCTTTAAGGACACGGCAGAGTGAAGAGATCACCAGGGATCAGAGACCGAAACATTGTGTTCCGGTGTGATCTTTAACCCATAAAGAATTGAAGTCCGAGATAATACTGTAACCCCGAAAGATTACGTTCCCCCAAATCTTGTTTCCGAATCACAGAGATGTGGCGGACACAAGCAGTTGGAAAGCTTTCTTATATGCACCAATTGGTGGTAGGACTATGTCTAATAATACTAGTTGTGCCCTGGGGCACAATGGTGTCTGTCATATGATGGTCACCAGGCATCCTAAATTGCAGCATAAACCCCTGATGGTTTCGTCTAATGAGGCTGAATGTACAATTCTATGTTTCTACCATCCTGGTGAGGTCTAGAGGCGCATGAGCAAGCAAACATGCGCAAACAACATAGCTCATGACGTCTATTTACCACTTATTTCTTCATTGCTAACCCATCGTATACTCAAACCACTCGTTGACATGACAAATTCGTAGTTAATTTGTATTTTTCCTAACGATACAAACCTTAGCTATTTATTTAGGGGTATCAACTTCGCAGAAAGTAATACCCCTAAATAAATAGCGTAGGTTTGTATTCCAGTTACGGAAAAAACCTAAATTGAATTCCTACCATCTCAAGAGCCAAACTCATTGATCCAGATTATCCTTGGTAAATTTTATTTCCCTGACCTCTACCCATCCCAGATTAAAAGTTTTAATCTTAGACCTGATCTCTCTTTGCATTTTCATCTAATTGTGTTTGCTCTTTCCATAGAGGATGCAATTTTGTTTGGCGTGGCCATTAGAAGCATCCAATGGTGGATCTTGCAGCCTCACTCCAACAAAATAGGAATAGAAGACCCCCACCCTCGAGAATGTCTGTCCATCCACACCATAGATGAAATCAAGTTGCTGCCACCAGAACAGAAATGTTTTACAGTAGAATAGGACCAGTCAGTCAGAGGTGTGTATGTGTACAGGCAACAGTGACTCCATTTTCATTTTCCAATTGATAATTAACTTGTGTACAACACCATTTTGCTGTCTTTGTGTATATCTTAAAATTTAAAAAGAACTAATTATTGTGAAATTCGCTGTGCACATTCCTACCTTGAATGAGGAAAACCACATAATAATACCTACTTGAACTCTCCAAATGAAACCCCCCTCTAATACCGACATCTCTATGGTGAATTAGAGATTGGTCCTTCAACAACCGCCCCTCACACTAACACTGAACTCTAGAAGTCAGAGGACCAAAGGTGTACATGTCAGAATATACACATATACACAGTAATTCACAGGCCGACATATTTTGTGTACCCTTATTTGATTGTGGGGTAAAAATTGACTCCCCTTTCCATACAGACCCAGTGACAGTCCTCAGAGAAGTGGATGCCATGAATAACATCCATCACATAGTTGGTTATGAAAGGCATAAACTTTTTTATTACTTGTCAAATTGATTTTCTTCATTGGGAAAATGTTTATCTGTCTGAAATACGATATAATGCTAGTTTTACAATTTACAAAATATTATAATACTGTATAGTGTCAAATACCATTCCAGGAGTGAAGCAGGTTAGGAAGCAAACAGAGGGTTAAGACTTAGTCGTAGGCGCCGATGGTCTCCCGCACACGTGCGGAGGATCGTCGGCACGTATGCAGAAGACTGTTGGCGCGAGCGGGAGACCGTCGCCGCCCTCTCACGGAAGATCATCGCCGCCCTCTCACGGAAGATCATCGCCGCGCGCGCGGAAGACTGACGGAGAGCGCTCGCGGATGACAGGACGATCAGGAACTGGGATGTGCCCTTTAAAAAGGACGAGCATCAGCCGATGAGGACCGTAAACCGGTCTGTGTTAGAGTCCAGGACCAAAGTCCAAAGGACTACGTTGCAGCACAACCTTGCGCTGGTAGATCGGTAGGTCAGCTGGCAGGACAATCAGGAACTGGGATGTGCCCTTTGGAAGGGCGAGCATCCACCGATGGGGACCGTAAAAAAGGTCCGTGTTAGAGTATAGGACCGAAGTCCAAAGGACTAAGTTGCAGCACAAGGTTGCGCTGGTAGATCGGTAGGTCAGCTGGCAGGACAATCAGGAACTGTAGGTTTGCTGCGCTGGTAGGTCTGCTTGATCCTCCGAAGAGATGTCTCTATGAGTGGCCTCTCGTGAACGAGAGGTGAATACTTCGTAGAAGAGGCTTGAAGACACCCGTGATGACGCCCATAAGGGCCGGTGGATCAGCAAGCTGACCTTTAACAGTCGCGATCCTCCAAGGAGGAGTCTCTATGAGTAGCATCTCTCGCGAACGAGGGAGGTGAACACTTCGTTGAAGAGACATGCCAGGACTGTGCTCCGCCCCTGAAGGAAGAGAAACTCAGTAAGGGGGGAGAGAAGTCTGGGCGAAGGCTGCAACAACAGTCAGAGACGATGAATTTATTAAGATGTGGGAAGTTCTCCTTTTGAAGGGAGAAACAACCTCACACCTGGGAAGGAAACTTCCCTCGGAAGGGAAGTTGTCCAACCCCTGGAGGCGAACCTCCTTTAGCGTTCTAAGATGATCTGAAGTGCTGGTCATATTGTAATGGGAGTACTTCTAAGAGAAGTGATGATGCCCATGACGACATCCTCTGAGGGACGGCTGTGACAGCAGATTCCCCAGGCATGAACAGAACAATGCTTCGTTGGCAATCTTAGTCGAACGAAGAGAAACTGCATAGTTAACTGGGAAAAAATAAAATTAATTATTTAACATAAATTCCCTAGGGAGGAACCCCGAGGGAACAAATATTGCGCCAACAATAAAAATAATTATTTAACAAATTCCCCAGGGAGGAACTGCGAAGAGGAACCCCGGGGGAACAACATAAAATTAAATATTGCGCCCTTCCTTCCCCAGTCGACATCCATGGAAGAAGGGGGAGCGGAGAAACTGTAATAAAAACAGAATTACAATTATTCAAAACAGCTAAGACTATTCACTTATAGTGAGAACTACTGATCCTTCGAAGGGAAGTGTTCCCCATGGAGAAAAGCTGAAAAGTTAAAATATAATTATAATTTCACTAAAAATAGTTGAGACAAACAATCGGAAGTGCAACCTAACCCACACACGGGAAAGGAGCTTCCCCAATAGGACACTGTTGTTGTAAAGGTGAATGACCTCAAGAAGAGAAAGGCCATAGTCAAACTTTGAGAGGCCTAATTCCCTTCGCTCAGAAATCCATGTTTTCCGAAGGAAAAAAGGAAATAGCTGAATGAAGAGGGTCCAGGCGATGACAATTCCCGTGGCGGCCGAGTTAATGGTTATATGCCGACAGGAAGACCGATGGACTAGAGAGGGAGAGGTCGTTCGTCACGAAGTGTAACTGTGCTGGCCTTGCTAATCTACGCAAGCGTCGTTGATGTATATGTATCACACAAACAGCACAAACACTGAAAAGGAAACTTATCACATTTCTATACACATATATATACATAAACATAAAAAATGTTTTCATATATATACAAGTATAAGAAAAAGTAAGTTAAAAGACATAAATTAATGGCAGTCCAGAATAGATGAGGAGGGAGAGAGCAAACAACCGGTCTCGATCCGAGCCAAAAGTAAAGTGACTAAATCACAGGTGTGTGAACGGGAGTAGTAGCAAGCTAACCCCCCCCAACCCCGCTAACTAGCGGTGCGGGTAGTTAACCCTCGCTAAATTTTAATGGCTCGTCATTTCAGCTCCGCCGAAAGTATAACCCCTAATACATAGCGTGGTTTGTATTCCAGTTACGGAACAGCAATATTTTGAATGCCATAAACCCAAGCATAAATAAATACTAACATTATAATAATTATATAATTCTTAAAAAATTTAAGCAAAATTTGAACCAGAGTGTTCGAACAGTGTGCTACCGGTACCGCTCAACCTGAAAATGTTACCTATTTTCATGTGACCTGCAAAGGAGGCCGGCGGGCTTGCCACCCCGGTTATATTAGTGACCTGTTTTCTTACAAGGTTAGGTTAGCTATTTACTAAATATTAATAAAAATGAAGGCAAAGTCCACTGAGAACCATGAGTTCGAACAGTGTCTTTTAGTGTCGGTACGTCGTAAGTTGTAAACACTGTCGATGGTTTCAATGCGTTTTCACTTTCTTGAGTACTGTACTTGAAAAAGCCATGTATAATTTCAGCTTCACTACACAACAAGGAATTTACACCGATAATCATCTTCAGATTCATTCAAAACACATGAAAAAATGCCAGAAAAACCATTCTGTTATCAACAGGGAATTGTTGTCAACTTATGTAAATTTACCAAAAACCTCAAGATAAGTGTTCTTGTGTTTGTTTACCTTTTAAATTGAGGTTTTCCAGTCGTAAATTGCAAAATTTTACACCCAGCTCATCCCAACCAACTACAAATTAACATTTTCGATATGATGTAATTTCTAAATACAATAATTTGAATTATCTTTGGGAGGCGTCCTCTTGTGACAGTATTCATGTTGGAACTGAACCGGAGAGTAAAAAAATGCCTGTTGTAAATCAACTGGGATCCTATGCATAAATAATTGAAAGCTCTTAATTGGTTCCAAAAGCCAGCTGGTGATTATCTCACACAAAGATAGAAAAGTTACCATAAGCGACTGCGAAACAATGCATGGGCAGTTAGCATCCATCAGTCGCCGAAATGTAAAACAATTTTACTTTAAGCAACGAATGTTCACATTTTAGTAAATCAACACACAAGTTATTATGACCCACGCCCTCATTAGTCAGAGAAAAATTGGCAAAATAACCAGCAACCATCCATTTCTTATGGGGAACTTGTTTTGCTCGAAATTTAGGTACCATATATAGGGGCCTTTGTGTAAAGACGGACATGACCTCCCAAGAGCACAGTAAACAAAATAACTTAAAAGCCGTAGGTTACACCGGTGTGACGGTCTGAACGATCCCCCGGTCTCAGAATTCTCCTTGATAATCTGCGCATGCGCGAACATTACCGTTTGCCAGTGCATACGAGGTTGATGTTTTATATTCCTGTAATGTTAACGTGCGTAGCTCAACATTACCGCTTGCCAGTACATACGAGCTTGATGTTTCATTTTCATGCGAGCGAAGCGAGCTAATGGCGGAAAAGAACCATTATACAATGTCAAGGAGAATTCTGAGACCGGGGGATCGTTCAGACCGGCAAACCCTTAAGACTGCCATATTATTAGAGATATGGTTGAAAATAAGAGTTATAGAACATGGCCGTCATCATACAAACACCCAAATATGTATAACATTCAGGTCAGATAAGCTTAAGGCATCAAACCCATGGTTTCATTGTAGTGTATTACAGGGCAATGTAACCTAGGAAAACAACTACTTTTTCTTATAGAAAAAATTACGCTCTCTTCGAAAATGACACTCGTTCCCGTCGCAAATTAATAGTTTCAGAAATATATATACATCTATATCCTCCAATAATGGGGGACCCCCATTGGGAACTCGGGGTTTTGGGTGAGGAAAACATACTGGGGAATCGATATATAAACGTAAAACAAGCCTTTTCTTCTCTATACACTACCTTCTTGAAATTATAATAACAGGAGGAAAATACAAAACAGTATATCTGGATAAACTTTGGAGGCGCCGTTACAAAGATTGTCATGAAAAAATACAGTAACCAGTGCTGCCAACGTCCGATGTAGATCAAATGTTATTTTGTGACCTGTCATACTACTAGGCTAGGTTAGGTGGGTTTGTTAGGTTCTGTGCCCTTTTTGTACTTTTTATATATTGAGTAAAACTTATATGGAGAAATTATTTAAAATACATATGGAAATACCTATCATTACTATCTTTAGTAATGTCAGCGTGCCGTTGGTAACTCTGTGTACCATATATCAACGTTGGTAACACTGTGTATTCTTGGTAACGTTGCTAATGTTATCGTTAGTTCGTAAGAGAAGTGACACCGTGCAACTCAAAGTTATCCGAATTGGTTGATCTGTTTGTTTCCGATTGAAATGAACATCAATTTCGGTTAATTCACGTTATTTACTATAGGAAAACAATTATATATCGTTTCCCCAGTATGTTTTCCATACCCAAAACCCCGAGTTCCCACTGGGGGTCCCCCATAATCGTAGGATATAGATGTATATATATTTCTGAAACTATTCATTTGCGACGGAAACGAGTGTCATTTTTGAAGAGAGCGTAATTTTTTCTATAAGAAACAGTAGTTTATTTCCTAGGTTACATTGCCCTGTAATTCACTACAAAAATACCCAACCCATTGAGTAAGGATGCAGTGTCCTACATTAGGATAGACAGAAAGGGATGTATGTATGATAGCGGCCACCTGCATGTATTATGATGTCTAACTTTGAATACGGCAGTGTAATGGGGGGTCGCAGGGGGCGTTAATCCCCCCTTAGGGAAGTAAGTAAGGACACGGCTTGTAGGTTAGGTTAGGGGGAAAGTTTAGGTTTGTTGATCTCCATTTTTAATGAACGCGTGAGGAACTAGCCGCTGATATACAAAGGCTCCGACAGAAATTCCAGGTTTCAGTGATGACGATGGATGGGTAACTATAGCATCCCCCAAGAATTCATGGCATTTTAATACACCCACTATCATCTCTTAATTTGAAATGCAAGAGCTACTTAGTCTAACTGGTTGATGTTCATACTTAAATCGAGTGTAATGCAAGCACAATTACTGATTAACTACCGGCCATGCTTGTCTTCCATAGGATTACCTTTAGGCAATACACACACGGAGTAGCCCAGATTACTTTGTACCAACAGTGCCTTATGTTTACCTTGTCTCTACCATGCGTAAATACTTTGCCATGGGGTAAATATAGGTGTATAGGATACCAATATTATACTAAGTCAATTAGCTATATCATCTACATCGTCAAAACAAGACCACAAGCAAAGAGTGTAAGTTCAAGATTTAGGCTACCGTGGGGGGAGCTTAGCCTACCATAAACAACTTCAAAAACTTAAAACACTTACCGCATCTTCTACGCAGTCAATAATTACTGAGGGATATTTTCTAGAGAGCCACCTGAAGAATGCCGGTACACCCATCTTGAGGAGAAAAAGCTGAAGACTTTAGTATCAATCCATAAAACCACACGGTCTGATACAACACTTGGAAACAACAGCAACAGCAGCGAAGCAGGGAGCCGGCTATTATTTCCTGGTTGTACTGTAACGGTTAGAAGTTTAGAACCTTGATTTTTCGCCATAACGAAATATATTACACAGGATATACATTATGTGTATAAATGTATATATTTCTCTATTAAAATATGATTAATGATGTAATTTATTGTTTAATTTCATTATTTCATACACTAAGCATAACCTGGATTTAAGACGGAACTAGAGTTCTAGCATTTTAAGATATGGTGACGGAGTCACAAAACCATATGCTGCTATCAATTCAAATGACCACGTTTGACCTCGTTGAACTTTCCTCCTGACATTTCTGTAATTAGGTGAATCGATCTTATCCCTGACTTATACTATTCGTACAGTATATTGATTTTGTGAACGCACAATTTGCATATTCATATTAGTGTCGAGTGTTGAAATGAAACAAAAAAAAGCAATCAAAATTTAATCTAACCCAGGTCTAAATTATCTTAAAATAGAAATTGAGAAAGAATAAAAATAACGTAATTTAGAATTAATCAAATACCATCCCTACGCAAGGTTACATGGACCAAGCAAAATAAAATCTGGGCGATAATTTAATGCACCGCAGATTCATTTAAATTAACTAAATTGTGGACCTTTATTTATATTTAAAGTGAGTAATGACCATATGACAGGCACTAAGTAGGGCACACGGTTAACAGAATAGGAGAATCGAAATTTCTGGGCAGAATGAAGGTATGTACAACAGTATTTTGCTAAGTCGTTAAGTGTTATAAAGGAAAAGAAATGCAATAGAGGGTAACGTATATTGTACAAGAATTTTAAAGGATTGTTTGAACAAGTTGCAACTGAACTTTATTTGATGTGAATAGCTAAAACGGGGATATGACCAGTTGAGAACAGAATTGGGTATAAAAATGTTTTCTCCACATTACATCAGATGATAAACATTAAGCGATAGTAGAAGACTAAATTCAAGACCAGTATTATTCTTATTATTTCTTGCTAAGCTACAACACTAGTTCGAAAAGCAGGATGTCATAAGACCAAGGGCTCCCGCACGGAAAATAGCCCCGAGAGGAAAGGAAATTAGAAAACAGATAGAATAGTGTGCCAGAATGTACTCTCAACTCTAACCAAAGAAAGTGAGAGACCATAGTACAGAGGCTATGGCTCTTCCTAACACTAGAGAAGAATGGATTGATTTTGGAGTGTCCTCCTAGAAGAGCTTCTTATCATAGCTGACGAGTTTCTCCTGCACTTACCAAGTGGCAAGTAGCCACTGAACAAATAAAGTGCAGTGATTAACCCCTTGAATGAAGATTTTTCTCGGTTATCTTAGTAGGTGGATACAGAAAGAAGAGAATGTGTAGAGAATAGGCCAGACTATTGGGAAAAGGCTACATGGGCAAAGGAAATCTCTCTAGCAGTAGTATGTAGTGTTGGGAAAAACAGACTTTTAGAAATATGCAAAAAGTATGATGATGAAATTGAAGATGTAATAAAGTATACAAAGTAAAAACTGAAGAAAGAAATAAAAGTTAAATAGAAAAATAGAAAAAAAGCAAAAAATACAAGAGGTTTGCATAATTATGGTACATCTAATGGCACCAGAGGTTACATATGTGAACTTAACACTACTGAAGATGTTATAGAAATGAAGACAAGATTGAATACGATAGACTTAAACAAAATAATAGAAATAGGAATGAAAATTACTGACTTTGTGAGTTGTGCAGGCAGATGATGCAATAGAACATTTGTTTAGCTTTAGAGAAATGAAAATTTAGAAACAGAAGCAAACAATTGAGGAAATTGGAATTGCCACTCAAAGAACTTGCCCACTATATATATCTGATAGACTATGGTAGTTTAGAATAAAAATATTGTATGCAACCTATGCTATTTGTGTAGGTGGTAACTCATGACAATGAACTTTATTTTTTTTTTTCCTTTAGATTGCAATGTTTTTTTTATTTACCCATCTCGGAATGTGACAGCAATCACATTGTTGTGGAGTTAGTGACAAGGAACCTGGGATTAAAATTTATATGTGAATTTGGGCCCTAATGCCTGGTGCTTGGGTCTGCAAGCTCAAATAACTATTACTTTTATAACCATTACAGTTAAACCCATGCATATATTAGCTGTAACCCAAAAAAAATTTCACACATTTCTCCAATAGATAAAAATACATATCTCATCATTTTAAATGGCAAAATTTTCTATCTTCAAATAAATGCAGTCTTCAGTGTCCTGCCGTATTAGCGCACGGTAATCATTGAACATAATTGAATTCTATCAATTTTTTAACCCTCTCAAATTTTATATGTAGGAACACTTCATGTAAGTCATCACCCAAGTAGAATACATTAATACCATACCTTGACATTTGCACGCCTAACATACGAGCATTTTGGGATACAGGCAAGCCGCTGTGCAAATTTTTGCATTGAGATATGAGCTTCTAAGGCCCATGGTGCCTCATCAGTCGTTCATTTAACGTGATCATCGACTTTAGTACACATCTCCCGTGTTGTCTTTGCGTTATTGACGTGATTTTAACTATATATTTGTGAACATTCTTCATAATATGCAATGGGTCATAAGAAAAGGAGTGGTAACTTTGGCAGTAGGAAGAAAAAATGCATGATAAGATAGAGTTGATGCCATTATGAGCCAAATACCTCGACAATATGCGCAATCCTCAAACAATGAAAAAATATAAAAAAAAAAAGTATAAAAAGAAAATAAGAATAAGATTTAAAAAAACGTAAGCTTAAGTTGATTTTAAGTATGTGTTAGGCTATGTATAGGAAACAATAAGTATGGTACCATCTAATTCTCTCTCCTTCCCTCCCTCCACCTCCGCACACACTTCCATTAGCCGCTACAATCTGTCTCAAAGGTAAGAACTCCATAATAAAGCCACATTGTATTGCAGATCACATTCCAGCAATCATTTAGATTATTCTGTGAGTGTATGTAAAATATTATAGCAATTAAAAGCACGATTTTCTATTGTTATACAAATGATTTGGGTGTTTTTAAGAGGGCGGGAATGGTTTAAATTTTTTTCACTCATTTCATAAGGGAAAAATTGACTTGAGATACAAGTAAATTAACATTCAAGCTCGTTCCTGGTACACATTATGCTCGT
>NC_090761.1:32788374-32834416 GCF_036898095.1 Palaemon carinicauda
CCAACAACTCGTCGACGTCTTCGAGTCCATGTCGCCAAACCCGTCACCCCCAATTATGGCAGCCAACTGCACAGATTTTCCGTATTGCAGAGTGTTGATTTCTGACGGAGTAAATCCCTTGTCGTCGTAAACAATATCGGGCCACACCTTCTTCCAGCTCGCATTTACGGTTGCAGGTTTCATCTCTTGAAGTGCCTTTTGAATATTCTGCAGGCACGTGGCTATGGTGTACTGCCGCCAGTACGCCTTCAAGTTGAAGTCTTCATCCTCGTCATCTTGGGCAGCATCCACACACGCAACGAGGTCCGCCAAGGTATTCTTCGTGTAGAGGGCCTTGAACGCCCTGATAACCCCCTGGTCCATTGGTTGAATTAATGACGTGGTGTTGGGTGGCAGGAACTCAACCTGAACGCCCTCACGCGACAGGTCAGTTGCGTGTCCACCAGCGTTATCCATAAGGAGAAGGATCTTGAATGGCAAGCCCTTCTCTAAGAGATATTCATGGACTTGCGGGATGAAACACTGGTGGAACCAGTTGGAGGTCAGCATCTTCGTAATCCATGCTTTTTGATTATGCATCCAGTACACGGGAAGGAGATTCTTATTTTTATTTTTCAAAGCGCGAGGATTTTGCGACTTATAAATAAGCCCCGGCTTTAACAAAAATCCAGCAGCATTGCCACACATCACGAGGGTAACGCGATCCTTGAATGCCTTAAAGCCAGAGGCTTTGGCTTCCTCTTTGAACAGGGAAAGTTCGCGACGGCATTCTCTTCCAAAACAAGCCGGTTTCATCCATATTAAAGACTTGTTCCGGCTTGTATCCACCTTCAGCGATAATGTTCTTGAAAGTCTGGTTCACGTAAGTTTCAGCAGCGGCAGGGTCAGCGGAAGCAGACTCCCCATGCAGGGAAACGCTTTTCAGGGCGAAGCGTTTCTGAAACTTCACGAACCATCCTTTGCTTGCGGAAAAACGTTTCTGAGGCTGGGAATCAGTGGATGTCCCTGGTTGAGGATCATCTGCATCATCATCATCTTCAGCATGGTTGCCGTCGTCGTCTTTAGGTTCCTTTGCAGCAAAATTCTCATATAAGCTCAAAGCCTTTGTTTGGATGGTGTTCGTATCCAACGCTATGTTCTTCTTCCGGCAGTCGGCAATCCACACAGCTAAAGCACCTTCCATGCGTACGATCGTTTTATTACGCGTTGTAACGACTCGCTTCGCTGATCTGCTAAAGGTGATTGCAGCAGTCTTTCTAATGTTCGCCTCGTCCCTTCTTGATGTAGCGAACGGTGGATTCGTTGATGCCAAATGGCGGCCGGCGGCCGCGTAACTTCTACCATCTTTTAACATGTCGAGAAGCGTAACCGTCTCAGCTATCGTCATCATCCTTCGGTGGCGTTTAGGCTCACTACCAGCCTTACTAGAAGCAGAACGCTTGGGAGGCATTGTAACAGAAAGTTCAACAAAAAGTTCAACTTAAAACAGTCGCACACAGCACAGATTAAACTTCACAAAGTTAAGAACGTCTACTCCAGCAATACGCGGAAAGAGAAAGTGAACGATGCAGCCCCGCGAGAACTGTGATGCTGCGGGTAGAAGATGCGGGCAAAACACCAATCACAGGCTAGATAACAAAACTTGAGTTTTGATTCGTCATCTATCAGCGCTTGAACCAATCACAACCCGTCTTAGTACTATGGCGCGTGGTTACTCATAGAAGATGCCCCCGCGCATACTGAACGTACGTAGATTAAGTACAATACCGTAATAATAATAAATAATGATAATAAGTACTGTACATAATAATAATAATAATGATGATAATAATAATAACATAATAATTTTATTAACAACACAACAATAATAATAATATAACAATAATAATAAAAATTTACGTACGGCTATTTTACGCCTCTCTCTCTCTCTCTCTCTCTCCTCTCTCTCTCTCTCTCTCTCTCTCTCTCTCTCTCGTACGCTTACAGTATTCGAAATGTGATTTTTGCAACAAAGAATATTATTGGATGCAGTACTGTACTACGTACGTATACATACAAAAGATTCATGGAAAAGAAGCACATCCATTACAGTACACACCATTCTAATATGGTTTGACTGCATCTGATTTGCGTTTCATGTTCGATTTAATTTTTACCTACGTAGCTGAATGTATCGTAGGATCACATTCTCTTTTCGTGTTTTATTTCTTTCTGGTGCTGAATTATATATCATAGTGTAATGCAATGAACAATCAGTAAGAGCAGATATTACTAATTACAGTATTAATGGAATTACAGGGTAACAAAATATTGTATTTGGTTGTTTTCAGATTTCGCGGTATTTTCGAATTTTCCGGAAAATCCGCGATATGTATATATATATGGGTTATGGGAAAACCCCGCGAAGTGGTGAATCCGCGATTGTCGAACCGCGAAGTAGCGAGGGTTCACTGTATATAAATAAAAAAAATACTAATTTACCAGGATAAATCCATTCAATTTATACAAGGAAATAGATTATTTCTAAGGAAATATTTGTCCTATTAGCGTACTATTTCTAATAGACTTGTGATGTCATCACCCTGAAATAATGGTCACAAAGTCAAACAGTCATAAGTTGCATAGGCCGTGAGTCGACGACTACTTTATATACTTGTTGCGTCCCCATACCCACTGGTGAGGTGGGAATGGGTAATGTATATGATTGGTTCAAAGACTCCTACATTTCTGAGAATTCTTACCTAGACTAGTCACACTGTTAGTATCACACAATCACAGATTTCTCAGGCAGGTAAAGCCTGGTATTGCATGTAGGTTTTAGCGAGGTGTCAGGGTTTCCCCCTTATATGTGCATAGCACGAAGTGGGAAAAAACCCCGGTCAAAAGCCAGCCAGTTGGTAAGGACTTCACCCACCAAAGGGCCGAGTCTCCCTAATAAAAAACTAAAGAGTTTGTATTTAGTGTCGAAACAAATGACAAATTTAAAGTACAGTACAGTGCAGTAATTTGCATTTTTCTTAACAATACAAACCTTGAGCTTTCATACAAGTTTGCCCCATCATCACATATCCCCTGATAAGTCCTGCCTGCAAGCAAAAGTGACGATAGAACATAGGTGTATCAGCAGGGTAGCCGGTACTAACCCCCCATTAATTTGTGGTGGGGTAGTTACACGTCACAAAAGTCTCATGACTAGTCTTCCAGCTTCGCCGAAAGTACCGTAATTCCTGTGTCATAAGGTGCCCTTTTTCCAGAAAAATACCCACAAAATTCACCCTGCATCTTAACACTTTTAAGATAAAGTTGTATCGGGGAGTTTGACAACCCTCAAACACCCCAGTGATGACATTCACACACTCACACTAACCAGACATAAAATATAAGCCAGCAATTATTATTTATATATATTAAATAATTGTTCATCAAACTAACAAACCTTTCGTTATTTAGGGTGGATATTCTTTTGGCAAAGCTGGAAGGTAGCCAGTTAGACTTTATATGCGAGTTGGCAACCCTACCCAGAGACTGGGTAGGTGGTAGCTAGGGGTACTAGCCACCTGTATATATATACTCACAGAGGTAAACTAGTCACTTTTTCTCTTTGGCATATAGAGAGCGGTTGTGTCTTCTCTCTCCTCCTCAGGTTGCCATTGACATTGATGAACGTTATTTTGCGCTCGTTTTACGTTGACTTACCGACCCACATTCTTTATGTCTGACCTGTAGGGGGCGTCGTTGCAAGCAAGACTCACTTGTGACGAGTGTAGGGGATGATCTGCCTTCCAGTGGTAAAAGTTTGGGCGACGCAGGAAGATGAAGGCTAAGCGCAATCGCTCTCACTCTGAGTCTTAACTCAGACAAAGCTATCGCAAGTTTCCTGTCTTTTGTCCTTTCCTACACCTCATTCCGAAGCTCTTCCTTGACCGTCATCCTCCAGGGAACGACCGAGTAGGAGCGTAGTCCCTTTAACTCCTGGGTGATCTCACGGACTTAGGGGAGTTGTTGCTTCCCCTAGAGAAGCAACTTCTTCTGCCTCTAAGATGCCCTTCTCTATTTCAGATGTTTTGCAAGCTTGGCCATCCTTGGGGATTTCTTCTTCCCCTTCGAAGGAAGCGCTTCTACGTCGCCTTCAACGTTGGGCTGAGAGGGATTCTTCGCCTGTTGCCAACTTCTCCCTGGGCATTTGCAAGGTTCTCCTTTCACCCTCCGTACTGCCTCCTGCTGACGACGAGCCTTGTTGCCATCCTTAAACTTTGGGATACTATAATGGGTCGTTTCCATAAACAGATGCCGAAGGTGAAGATATCACGCCTGAGAAACTCTACGCTCGAGGGTTCCTCTCTTTTTCTCTCCTGAAAAGGTAGAGAGGGCGGCTGATCGTCGGAGAAAATCTTCCAATGACTCTCTCCTTCACAAGGCCATCACATCGTGGTCCTACGGTAGGCCTTCGCAGCCTTCCAGAAGTCTGCAGAACACCGTTAACCTATCGACTCCTAGGTCCTCCGCACCTCTTATGGTTTCTAAACGCCCCTTTCAAGCCAGAGATCAGAAAGGCTCTTAAAACCTTTTGAAGGAAGAAAGGAGGTAGAGGGGGTGGCCGAGGTGGCCGCTCCTGCTAGGGAGGGCAATCCCCCCTACCAACCACCAGTGGGAGGATGCCTGCAATCCCTCTGGCTAAGGTGGCAGCATCATGGGGCTGATTCGTGGATGATTGCTGTGATCAGTTTTGGTTATTGCGTCCCATTCACATAATCTCTCCCTCCTCTGACTCGTAATCCGATTCCGCTAAGTTCCTATTCAAGGGGATCCTTAAAGGAACTGGCATTTCGGGCTGAGGCTCAGACCATGCTGAAGAAGGGTGCTCTCTAAGTGGTCCTCAATGGGTCTCCATGTTTCTACAGTCGACTCCTTCTTGGGGAAAAAGGTGTCTGCTGGCTGGAGACCACTCGTAGATCTCTCTCACTTGAACAAGTTTGTCCAGCAATTTCCATTCAGGATGGAGATGGCAGACACAATCGTTCAGGCAGTACGCCCTAGGAACTTCATGTGTACATTAGATCTCCAAGACGCATATTTTCAGATCCAAATCCATCCATCTTTAAGGAAGTATCTCAGGTTTGTACGGGAGAATATTCATTACCAGTTCAAAGTTCTCTATTTCAGTCTCTTGACAGTGCCTCAAGTCTTCTCCTGGGTGTTTGCCCTGTTGTCATCTTGGGCTCACAGGAATGGTATTCGTCTGCTTCGTTATCCCAACGACTGGCTGATTCTCGCAGACTCAGTTATGACTCTTCTCCATCACTGAGACAAGCTTCTGGAGTTTTGTCAGGATCTGGGGATCTTGATAAATCTCCGGTAGTTTTCTCTGCTTCCATCTCAGAGACTGGTTTATCTGGCATAGTTATAGACACCAAACTTCAGAAAGTCTTTCCATCAGAAGACAGAATTCTCAGACTAAAGGAAGTGGCAAAACCCTTCCCCAGACGGAAGGGTTAAGCTTCTAGGCCATTTGACCTTGATCCGTCTAGTTCCCAACAGCCGTCTCAGGATAAGATCCCTACAATGGCATTTGAAAACATTGTGGAATCAACTCTGGGATTCTCAAGACATCCTGGTCCACATATCACCAAACCAAGTGATGGCTCTTCTTTGGTGGGTGGCAGAAAACAAACTCCGCAAAGGCTAAGATCTCTTAGTTCCCCCTCCGGACTTGTTGCTCTTCACAGACGCATCAAAAGTAGGTTTGGGAGCTCGCTCACTTCAACGAACGGTTTTGGGTCTTTGGTCCAAATCCGAAAGGTACCAGCACATAAATCTCTTGGAGATGAGAGCAGCCTTTCTAGCTCTTCAGAAGTTCATCAGTTGTTGGCGGGTCACTTTGGTGCGTTGATGAGCGACAACAGGAGGAGATTTCTTTTCACTGCCCCTATGCCATGTTGCAGTAGAGATTCTTCGATGGTTGGAAGATCATTCGGTATCCTAATCGGCTTGCTTCATTCCGGGCAAGAGGAATGTGCTTGCAGACAACCTGGGAAGGGCCACTCAGATAGTGGGTTCCGAATGGTCTTTAAATCATCTGATACCGAACAAAGTCTTGACTTTTTGGGGTTCCCGACAGTGAAACCTGTTTGCAACGTCCCTGAACTACAGGCTTCCGTTGTACTGATCCCAATCTTGCTCTATGGCAAGATGCATTCCTACAATGGTGGGACAACATCGAAGTGTACGCCTTGCCCCTGTTCTGTCTGATGAGGAGAATTGCTCAACAGAATCAGGATTTCCAACAATCTTCTGATGACCCTCATAGCTCCGCTTTGGCATCAGGCAGAGTGGGGCCCGGACCTTCTGCATCTTCTCATAGATCTCCCGATAGAACTACCCCCACGACCTGATCTACTCAAACAACCACACACAAACATCTTTCACAGGACGGTTCCATTTCTACGTCTTCACGGCTGGAGAATATCCAGCATCTTACTCAGAGAGGTTTTTCACAACAAGCTGCAAAACAAGTGTCTGGTCACATGACAGTCCTCTGCCTCAGTATACCAGGCAAAATGGAATGTCTTTTGTGGATGGCGTTGTCCCTGACTGGTGAATGCCAGACTGAGGTTCGAGTCCCGCTCAAACTTGTTAGTTCTTTTGGTTGCTGTAACCTCACCATCCTTGTGAGCTTAGGATGGGGTGGTTGGGGTAGCCCACAGGTCTATCTGCTGAGTCATCAGCAGCCATTGCCTGGCCCTCCTTGATCTTAGCTTGGGTGGAGAGGGGCCTTGGGCACTGATCATATGTATATATGGTCAGTCTCTAGGCCATTGTCCTGGTTGATAGGGCAATGTCACTGTCCCTTGCCATTCATGAGTAGCCTTTATACCTTTAATAGCAGAGTTTTTTATTTATCTTTCTGGAGGAAAAACACCTTTCACTTTCAGCGGTGAAAGGCTCAGCCTTAAGCTGAATGGGGTGGACCTTTCTTCTTCGTTGGAACTTTCTTTACTCGTATGGAGTTTTGAGATCTCTTTCCCCTAGTCGGAGATAAGACCTCCTCCTTGGAACGTGGTGCGCATTTTGAGGTTCTTGTAAGGACCTCCCTACGAACCATTACGCCTTGCAACAGACTGTAATGTCACTTTGAAGATTGCGTTCCCACTTGCTTTAGCGTCGGCTAAGAGAATAAGAGTATGTTCTGTAACCAATGATCCACATCAATTGTTACTATGTCCAGTAAGGAGTTTGAGGTACTGCCTTAAACATACAGGAGCAATCCAACCTCGACTAACATTGGTGGTTGGGTAGAACTAAAAGGAGGATCACAAAAAAATCTGTTTGTTTGTATATGCAAGGTCATTGACCGGGCTATCAATCTTGAACATTCTCCAGCTAGCAGACCTAGAGCTCATGATGTCAGGGGTATCGGTACATCCCTTGCATTCAAACGCAATTTCTCTGTGTTGCAAGTTTTACAACCAGCTGTTTGGAAATGTCAAACTATGTTCACAGCACACTCTATAAGTCATGACCCACAGGAGACTTGATATGTTTTCTATCGGTCCTGTGGTGGCCGCTCAACATGTGATTTAAAGTACCTTGGGCTCCTTATTGGGTGGGTAGCAATTGATTGAAATCATTGGTTAATTGAGTTAAGTCTGGGCTGAATGAAAGTACTCATGCACGTCCCCAATGTTTTCCGCGAAGGAAACATTAGGAAAGTTCTATTTTATGTGTAAGATTTCTGTTTAGAACATTCTTACCTAGACATTCATAAGTTGTATCTCATCCAATTTGCTCAGGCTGCTATCATTCTCTTTTTTATTGATAAGCGAGGTGGCAAGGTTTCCCACGATTACAGTCTAATACTCTACTAGCCAAATCCGGGTCAATGACTATAACAGTAGGTGTATTTATATACCCACCTAAAGGTGAGTCATCTATTACAAATAATGTAAGGTTTTTTAGTTTGGTGAACAAATGACAAATTTGTAGATAATTTGTATTTTTCCCTAACTAATATAAACCTGGAGTTATTTATACAAATTGTCCCGCCATCAACTGTCCCACAATGAGTCCTGCCTGCAAAGAAAAAAGTGACGAGTTCACCACTCCGTGAGTATATATACAGGTGGCTGGTACCTCTAGCTAACTCCTACTCAGTCTCTGGGTTGGGTTGCCACCTCGCACCAAAAGTCTAAATGGCTACCTTCTAGCTCTTTGAAAGAATATCCATTATAAATAACTCTCGGTTTTTATTAGTTAGGGAAAAATACATATTATTTACAAATTTGTCGTATTTATTGTGAATACTTTCTTCAATATGTAAAGGTAACGAGATATTTGGTTTTGCTTTGGTGGTCAGTTGATAATTCGCCTTGCAAACATGCCAACTAATGGTATCCAAGCAGATATTTATGCAGTATTTATCTATTTTCTCATATTTTGTTGATATTTTGTAATGGAACAATATTTTGTTAATGACTGTTGCATGGATTATAAAATGATATAGTTGTTGCTGATGAGAAACTTGACAAAAACATCTCATTGAAAGTTGAGTTAGCTGTAAACTAATTAGATCTAGAGTCACACAACAGAAAATTTTCCAGCTTGTGAAATTTCTAGAGAATTCTTTATTTGATCAATAATTAGTTTTGTATGCAAATTTTTACATGAGGAATTGGGGAAATATAACTTGAATTTTACTTCTTTTTTTAAAATTTGATTAGAAGCATTTAGCAACAGTGCTTTCATATACAGTAAACAAACACTTGAAAACATTGTTACGATGGTATCAATACGCCTGGTTTAGTTGTTTATTTTATGTGAATATACAGTACTCTATAATGAAATTGGGTTAACAAATGTATAGCTAATTAATATTTACCTATCACATTTCATAATACTGTACACCCAAGCTCTGAAAATTTACTGTGCCAGACGAAAAATCACACTAGATATCGTCGACTAGGAATTGCTGCTATAATAGGTTGTAATATCCTCAATTTCTTTTTTTCCAAATACAAATTACTTTAAATATTTCCTATTTATTTGTATACAAACCTGATTTTGATATACTGTACATGTTCACATTCTTCCCTTGTAGTGTCAAGAGGATAGGGAATAGTTTTGATGTACTGTAGACTGTAAGTCTATTGAAAGGAAAGAAAATGGGAAATTTTTTAGTTTTATATGTAAGCAATAAGACCAAGCTCCCAGAGAGAAGCAAAATGAACCTCAGGTGAGTTTAGAAATAGAATATTTTTATTAAGATTCCGTATTTTATTTGCATCTGAAATTTATTTTTAATGTTCATTTTCAGGTTATAAGTTACCCCCCGAGAAGCCAAAGGAAGCACATTTTGATTCAAACTGTATTACTCCTGGCACACCATTTATGGATCGGTTGTCGAAGTGCCTACATTACTATGTTCACGAAAGACTCAACACAGATCCAGCTTGGAGAAACATTAAGGTTGGATTTAAGTATATTTTTTATTATTATTATTATTAGTAGTAGTACATGCTAAGCTACAACCCTAGTTGGGAAAGCAGGATACTATAAGCCCTGGGGCTCCAACAGGGAAAATAGCCCAGTGAGGAGAGGAAACAAGGAAAAAATAAAATATTTTAAGAACAGTAACGACATAATAAATATTTCCTATGTAAACTATAAAAAACTTTAACAAAACAAGAGGAAGAGAAATAAGATAGAATAGTTTGCCCGAGTGTACCCTCAAGCTTGAGAACTTTAACCCAGGACCATGGTGCAGAGGTTATGGCACTACCCAAGACTGGAGAACAGTGGTTTGATTTCGGAGTGGCCTTCTTCTAGAAGAGCTGCTTACCATAGCTAAAGAGTCTCTTCTACCTTTATCAAGAGGAATGTGGTCACTGAATAATTACATTACAGTAGTCAACCCCTTGAGAGAAGAAGAAATGTTTGGTAATCTCAGTGCTGTCAGGTGTATGAGGACAGTGGAGAATGTGTAAAGAATAGGCCAAACTATTTGGTGTATGCATAGGCAAAGAAAAAATGAACCGAAGCGAGAGAGAACGATCCAAAGTAGTAAAATCTGGCCAGTCAAAGGACCCCTTAACTCTCTAGCAGTAGTATCTCTTTTATCATTTACTATTAGATGGGCATGCTCATTGTTACATTTTCTCTCACATATACTGGTTGGTATTTCAGAAATTGGTGCTATTATTATTATTATTATTATTATTATTATTATTACTTGCTAAGCTACAACCCTAGTTGGAAAAGCAAGATGCTATAAGCCTAAAATCTCCAACAGGGAAAAATAGCCCAGTGAGGAAAGAAAATAAGGAAATAGATAAAAGATATAAGAAGTAATGGAAATTTTTCTAGTTCTAGTACTCTTTAAGCAGTGCTCATTGATATGTATTGCTATACTGTACCACCAAGTATAATACCTCTTGCATGTTGCACATATGACTAGGACTGGGTTGTATCCTATATTTCAATTATCTGGATAGATTTACGCTGGACGTACTTTTGGTACCTACCTGATGCTCATTTGGTATTTTGTTGAAAATTACTCCCAAGAAATATTCAAGGAGACTAAAGTCCAACCAGCCTATGATATTGTGTAAAGTTACAAACTCTCTGAGAAATTTAACTTTTAAATCTTTAAAGTGCTTTTTGTTATTAATTTTGTGTTGAATATTCAGCATTACCAGATGGAAATTTCAGTTTTGTATTTTAATTTCGATTTTTATATATAAATATGATATACTGTACATACATACATACATACATCTCGGAGAGATAGGAAAATTGATTGACAACTTCAATGCTAAAGTTGGAAGGAATAATCAAGGGATAGAGAATGTGAGGTGCTTTTCACACATAAATCACAGAGATTTACCACACCTTATACTTATGAATTATAGAATATTTCTTGTGTCAAAGGAAATAAAAGGATATTTTTATTACATTTCTGTACAACATGAAGCTCATTATTACTAACAAGTAGTTTTATATATTTTGACGGCTATTTATCGTGGGATTATAACTGAATAACATAATCACTTCAATGAATATAAAGTTTTTTTTTTTTTTTTTTACCCAAAATCACAGTGCTTTACCATTATTTAGAGATAATTACATGAAACCTTATTTTTCAATATTAATCTTACCCGATGATCTTGTAGCTGTCAACTCTGTTGCCCGACAGAAATCTACGGTCGGGATACGCCAGCGATCGCTATACAGGTGGGGGTGTACACAACAGCGCCATCTGTGAGCAGGTACTCAAGTACTTCTTGTCAACAAGAACTCAATTTTTCCTCTGTCGTGCCTCCGGCTAGACCTACTTGGATACGCTGTTGATTCTGGAGTTATTGTTCACGATTTGGTGATGTATTTGCTCTAGAGTTTAGCCTTCGCTATTCAGGAAGCTTTATCATTAGCTTAGCAAGCTTTTGGAATTAATTTGATTTAATTATGGTGACGAAGAGAGTATGGACTCTCTTTCACTTTTAAATGGCCGACCCTTCCCTTAGACGGAAGTGTTGGTGTCGAAGAGAGTATAGACTCTCTTTCATTTTTTATTTTATATCTCCGCCATTTATAGGCCTCTTCGATTAAATTTCCTGTTAAGAATTTATGCTATTTTAATTTTAATGTTTTTGAAAGAATTTCTTTGATAAGTCTCGAACTGTTTTCAAAGTTGAACTAACGTTTTGTTTAGTCTCCGCAGTTGT
Source organism: Palaemon carinicauda (assembly GCF_036898095.1). Classification (NCBI taxonomy): domain Eukaryota; kingdom Metazoa; phylum Arthropoda; class Malacostraca; order Decapoda; family Palaemonidae; genus Palaemon; species Palaemon carinicauda. Next base: position 32,800,092 of record NC_090761.1, read on the forward strand.
TGACGTTCAGAACGTTCAACTTGCGCTCTATCGTTACGATAGAGAGAGAGTATTTCACGGTTTCACGTTGCAGTAAGAGTAAACCGATTCTAGCGTTTCGTTCATTCTTTCTTAGCTTAAATGGTTTTAATTCTATAAAGGAACTTTTTATTTGGGAAACCTTTCAGTTTTTTTCCTTTAACAAATAATATGTTTTAACGATATATATAATTGGGCTCATCTCTCAGGTTCTAAGTCAAGAGAGAGAGAGATAGAGACGGAGGGAGAGAGAGGAGGATAAACGTTTCGTTTTTTTTTTTGCTCTTCTCCCTAGTCGATATAGGGGAAGAAGGTAAAACGTTTCTAGAGTTTTATTCTTGTTCCCAGGCTTTATGCGGTGAGAGATTTTAAACGTAGTTTATTTGATCTAGTGTTTAGTCTCTTTTCCAGCCACTGAATTCTTTATCTTTCATTATGTTTTTCTGTTACATTGTAATACTGTTTTCGCAATTACTACCTTTTAATGAAGGATAGGATTGCGTGTTTCAGGTACAAACCACTTAAAGTTTCGAGTTCAGTGAAATAAGTGCAAACAGAAAATCAAAAGTGATAAAGTGATATGCGCAAAGTGTTACAGTGTTGCGTTCGAGGGTTCGTCTGTTCGTGCCAGTTGTTCACCTAGTCCGATACCTCTTACAAGCTCCCAAGCCCAGGGGAGAAGTAATGTCGAAGGACTTATGGGTTCCTCAGGCCTTGATCGACGAACAGACGTTTCCCTCTGTGGTTTCGGGTGTATCTACACACGTTGCCGACGTGATCACCCCACCCACACAAAGACGAGAGAGCCCATTTATTCCTCGTCTGCGGAAGAGGTTTCTCGCAGAAACCATGGACCAAATCTTGCAGCTTTTAAGTGCAAGTCGGTCCCTTCCGCGCAAGTCCAACGGCCTAGGTGTAGCCACTGGGTCAGTTCGGACTCGCTGCAGTACGACAACTGCACACCTCCTAAGAGAGGCTAGGTGGTACCGCAACAGGCAGTAACTCCGTCTGTTGCCGCACCAGCTGTTTTAGACCCTCAGTCACAACGGACAGTAGCTCCGTTTGTTGTTGTCTTTCATAGACCCTAGTGGTCCATGCTGCAGACTATACAGTCTCAGCTTGCTCCTTCATGCAGGAGTATCATGCTGGAAGGTTGACAATGCAGCCTGTTTTACCTACAACCCGCCGAGGTTGTGCGCTCAGCAGATACTGCGGCTGCCTGCTCCCACCCTCCACCTGTGAGAGCTCCACCACCGATGCGCAGTCTACCCTGCCAGACGCATGTTCTTGCTGCACCATCTGCTAACATGCGTGAGCTACCGCATCAGCAGTGGGAAGGTTCTGTAGAGCTGCCGGGTTCCAGCACTATGCGGCATTCTCCGCAGCCCATGCAGCATGCTCTGCATACCTTACAGCATGCTCTGCATACCTTACAGCATGCTCTGCATACCTTACAGCATGCTCTGCATACCTTACAGCATGCTCTGCATACCTTACAGCATGCTCTGCATTCCTTACAGCATGCTCTGCATACCTTACAGCATGCTCTGCATACCTTACAGCATGCTCTGCATACCTTACAGCATGCTCTGCATACCTTACCGCATGCTCTGCATACCATACCGCATGCTCCTCAACCCACCGCAGCCCCTCCCACGCACCAGCACTCTGCTTTTGTTGTTGCCAGCTCCCACACTCCGACTGCGGAGAAGGTTGACGATGCACCCGTGGGCCTACACCTCCCACGGTTGTGCGCCCGGCATGGCTTACTGCTCTCACACTCTTGTTGTGAGAGCTCCTCCACCCATGCACAGTCAACCCTGCCAGATGTATGATGACTCCCACACACAGAGCACTCCGTTGCCGTGCGGGAGCTACCACAAGCTGCCGTGTTTTGACACGGTGTGTCAGCCTCCGCAACACACTGTGGTTACCGCCACTCGCCAGCAGCAAACTAGTCAGGCAGGAGTTGAGGCTTCCCCACACAACTTTGGTTGTTGCCAACTCACAAACTGTCATGCAGTTACATGACGTTGCCTTCTGGTCTGCTACTTATACACCAGTGCTGTATGTCCTCACGCTCCTGTTGTGGTTGACAGTTCAGTTTTTGACAGTTCACAGACTGTCAAGCAGTTTCATAACGTTGCCTTCTGGTCTGCTGCTTTTGCACCAGTGAAACCCTCACTGAGAGAACTTAGCTTTTCTCGGATATGGTTCCTGTAGATGAGAAAGTGCTGTTCTCCCTCCTTCTGATATTCCCTTGAGGACTCTGTCATTTGGAGAGGAGCCTTAAGCTGCTTAGCCTCCTATGGACTTTTATTTAAGCATAACATGCTTCCAGGGAGGGTAAATGGTTCCGCTTCAGTCGCTAACCCCGTCTGTTGCCACACCTGCTCCCATAGACCTTGAGCTTTGTTGCAAGACATGCAGTCCAAGCTTAGTCCTTGATAGAGGATTTTTTTTTACGGAGTCAGTGTGTCACTGGGAAGACGTTCAACAACCAGCAGAGGTGACTTGTTGTGACGCAGTGCGGCAACCTCAGCAACCCGATAAGGAGTTGTCTGTACTACCCAGACAGTCTAGACAGTTTCGGGTTGTCGCTGTACTTCCTCGCTTCCCCATGGTTGACAGTTCACAGACTGTGCAGCAGTACCATGATCTTGTGTCCGGCTCCGTCAGACGACTGGCTTTTAAGAGCTCCCACAAGTCGTCGCTGTCTGGAGAATCTCAGATGGACTATGGATCTGACCAAGGAACTGGGCCTCCTGGTCAATTTAGAGAAGTCCCAGCTCGTCCCATCCCAGACCATTGTCTACCTGGGTATGGAGATTCAGAGTCGAGCTTTTCGGGCTTTTCCGTCGGCCCCAAGGATCAACCAAGCCCTAGAATGCATCCAGAGCATGCTGAGAAGGAACCGATGCTCAGTCAGGCAGTGGATGAGTCTAACAGGGACACTTTCATCGCTGGCCCTGTTCATCGAGTTAGGGAGACTCCACCTCCGCCCCCTTCAGTATCATCTAGCTGCTCACTGGATAAAGGACATGACGCTAGAGACGGTCTCAGTTCCTGTTTCCGAAGAGATGAGGTCTACTCTAACGTGGTGGAAGAACAGCTTTCTTCTCAAGGAAGGTCTACCTTTGGCTGTTCAGAACCCCGACCGCCGTCTCTTCTCGGACGCATCAGACACGGGCTGGGGTGCGACATTGGACGGACAGGAATGCTCGGGAACATGGAATCAGGAGCAAAGGACACTTCACATCAATTGCAAGGAGTTGTTGGCGGTTCATCTGGCCTTGATAAACTTCAAGTCCCTCCAGCTAAACAAGGTGGTGGAGGTGAACTCCGACAACACCACAGCCTTGGCTTACATCTCCAAGCAGGGAGGGACTCATTCGAGGAAGTTGTTCGAGATCGCAAGGGACCTCCTCATCTGGTCAAAAGATCGAAAGCTCACGCTGGTAACGAGGTTCATTCAGGGCGATATGAATGTCATGGCAGATCGCCTCAGCCGGAAGGGTCAGGTCATCCCCACAGAGTGGACCCTTCACAAGAATGTTTGCAGCAGACTTTGGGCCCTGTGGGGTCAGCCAACCATAGATCTGTTCGCTACCTCGATGACCTAGAGGCTCCCGTTGTATTGTTCTCCGATTCCAGACCCAGCAGCAGTTCACGTGGATGCTTTTCTGCTGGATTGGTCCCATCTCGACCTGTATGCATTCCCGCCGTTCAAGATTGTCAACAGGGTACTTCAGAAGTTCGCCTCTCACAAAGGGACACGGCTGACGTTGGTTGCTCCCCTTTGGCCCGCGAGAGAATGGTTCACAGAGGTACTGCAATGGCTGGTCGACGTTCCCAGGACTCTTCCTCTAAGAGTGGACCTTCTACGTCAACCTCACGTAAAGAAGGTACACCCAAACCTCCACGCTCTTCGTCTGATCGCCTTCAGACTATTGAAAGACTCTCAAGAGCTAGAGGCTTTTCGAAGGAGGCAGCCAGAGCGATTGCCAGAGCAAGGAGGACATCCACTCTCAGAGTCTATCAGTCTAAATGGGAAGTCTTCCGAAGCTGGTGCAAGGCCAATGCAGTTTCCTCAACCAGTACCACTGTAACCCAGATTGCTGACTTCCTGTTACATCTAAGGAACGTAAGATCCCTTTCAGCTCCTACGATCAAGGGTTACAGAAGTATGTTGGCAGCGGTTTTCCGCCACAGAGGCTTGGATCTTTCCACCAACAAAGATCTACAGGACCTCCTTAGGTCTTTTGAGACCACAAAGGAACGTCGGTTGTCCACTCCAGGCTGGAATCTAGACGTGGTCCTAAGGTTCCTTATGTCATCAAGATTTGAACCTCTCCAATCAGCCTCTTTTAAGGACCTCACATTAAAAACTCTTTTCCTCGTGTGCTTGGCAACAGCTAAAAGAGTAAGTGAGATCCACGCCTTCAGCAGGAACATAGTTTTCACATCTGAAACGGCTACATGTTCCTTGCAGCTCGGTTTTTTGCTAAAAACGAGCTTCCTTCACGTCCTTGGCCTAAGTCGTTCGAGATCCCAAGCCTGTCCAACTTGGTGGGGAACGAACTGGAGAGAGTACTTTGCCCAGTTAGAGCTCTTAGGTACTATCTAAAAAGGTCAAAACCTTTACGAGGACAATCAGAAGCCTTATGGTGTGCTATCAAGAAGCCTTCTCTTCCAATGTCTAAGAACTCAGTTTCTTACTACATCAGGCTTCTGATTAGGGAAGCACATTCTCATCTGAAGGAAGAAGACCTTGCTTTGCTGAAGGTAAGGACACATGAAGTGAGAGCTGTGGCTACTTCAGTGGCCTTCAAACAGAACCGTTCTCTGCAGAGTGTTATGGATGCAACCTATTGGAGAAGCAAGTCAGTGTTCGCATCATTCTATCTCAAAGATGTCCAGTCTCTTTACGAGAACTGCTACACCCTGGGACCATTCGTAGCAGCGAGTGCAGTAGTAGGTGAGGGCTCAGCCACTACATTCCCATAATCCCATAACCTTTTTAACCTTTCTCTTGAATACTTTTTATGGGTTGTACGGTCGGCTAAGAAGCCTTCCGCATCCTTGTTGATTTGGCGGGTGTTCAATTCTTTCTTGAGAAGCGCCGAGGTTAGAGGTTGTGATGAGGTCCTTTAGTATGGGTTGCAGCCCTTTATACTTCAGCACCTAAGAGTCGTTCAGCATCCTAAGAGGACCGCTACGCTCAGTAAGGAAGACGTACTTAATAAAGGCAGAGTAATGGTTCAAGTCGTCTTCCTTACCAGGTACTTATTTATTTTATGTTATTTTTGAATAACTAATAAAATGAAATACGGGATACTTAGCTTCTTTGTTAACATGTATGCTGGTCTCCACCCACCACCCTGGGTGTGAATCAGCTACATGATCATCGGGTAAGATTAATATTGAAAAATGTTATTTTCATTAGTAAAATAAATTTTTGAATATACTTACCCGATGATCATGAATTTAAGGACCCGCCCTTCCTCCCCATAGAGAACCAGTGGACCGAGGAGAAAATTGAGTTCTTGTTGACAAGAAGTACTTGAGTACCTGCTCACAGATGGCGCTGTTGTGTACACCCCCACCTGTATAGCGATCGCTGGCGTATCCCGACCGTAGATTTCTGTCGGGCAACAGAGTTGACAGCTACATGATCATCGGGTAAGTATATTCAAAAATTTATTTTACTAATGAAAATAACATTTTCATAATTATATAACCACTAACCAATGAATGGAAAAATATTTTGTAATCGGCAGTAAAACAAATAAACATGGAAATGTAGCCTATTATAGGTTAAATGAGCGAGTATATCCGGTGATAAAGCTCCAGTGGTGAATCCACGTCCTTGTAGCGAAAGGGTTAAAGAGATATCCCTTGTCATTCCCCAAGATATTCTGTCAACGCTATTTGTAGATGATCTCTCCATATCATTTGTTGGAGCTAGAATGGCAATGGTTGAAAGAAAACTACAACTCTCAATTGACAAAATAATTCAGTGGGTTGATATGAAGGGATTTAAGTTTTCTACAAGCAAAACTGTTGTTGTCCATTTCTTTAGTATTTGCGGTAATACATCCAGACCCTGATATGTACATCAAAGGTCAACGGATCCCGTGTGTAAGTGAATCTAGATTTTTAGGTTTAATATTTGATAGTAGGCTGACATGGATTCCTCACTTGAAAGGCTTTAAAGTAAAATGTCTAGAGGCTCTGAATCTTTTAAAAGTTTTGTCCCATACATTATAGCGGCAGACTGCAAAACTCTTTTAATATATAAGGGGGTATAGAAAGAAAAACACAAAATCCTGAAAAAATATTCACTGAGCTACGGCATGAAAATGGCATATGACGAAATGAAAGTAAGAGAAACTGGTAATTTAGAGGAGGAGTGGAAGTTAGTAAAAGAAAATTTTGTTGGGATTTTAAGTGATGTGTGTGGCAAGAAATTTGTTGGAGGCAGCATGAGGAAGGGCAGTGAATGGTGGAATGAAGGAGTGAAGGTAAAAGTGGAAGAGAAAAAAAGGGCTTTTGAAGAATGGCTGCAGAGTAATAGTGTAGAGAAGTATGAAAGATATAGAGAGAAAAATGTGCAAGTAAAGCGCAAGGTAAGTAAGGCAAAGAGGGCAGCTGACCTGAGGTGGGGTCAGGGATTGGGTCATTCATATGAAGAGAATAAGAAGTTTTGGAAAGAAGTGAAGAGAGTAAGGAAGGCTGGTTCAAGAATTGAAGAGACAGTGAAAGATGGAAATGGAAAGTTGTTAAAAGGAGAGGAGGCAAGGAAAAGATGGGCGGAATATTTTGAAAGTTTACTGAATGTTGAGGGTAATATGGAGGCAGATATAATTGCTGTTGCCGGTGTTGTGGTGCCAGTCATGGGATATGCAAATGAGAGAGAGATTACAAGAGAGGAAGTGAGGAGAGCACTAGATGAAACTAGAGTAGGAAAAGCATCTGGTATGGATGGTGTGAGAGCTGAAATGTTGAAGGAAGGGGGTGTGACTGTACTGAATGGTTGGTGAGATTGTTTAATGTGTGTTTTGTGTTGTCAATGGTACCAGTAGATTGTGTTTGTGCGTGTATTGTACCACTATATAAGGGTAAGGGAGATGCGGATGAGTGTTGCAATTCAAGGGGTATTAGTTTGTAGATTGTAGTTGGAAAAGTGTATGGTTGAGTACTGATTAATAGTTTAAGGATAAAATAGAGAATGCCATCTTAGAAGTACAGGGTGGTTTTAGAAGAGGTAGGGGTTGCATGAATCAGATTTTTACAGTTAGGCAGAAATGCGAGAAATATTTAGCCAAAGGTAAGGTGGTGTATTTTGCGTTTATGGATCTGGAGAAAGCATATGATAGAGTTGTTAGGGAAGAAATGTGGAATGTGATGAGGTTATATGGAGTTGGTGGAAGGTTGTTGCAAGCAGTAAAAAGTTTCTACAAAGGTAGTAAAGCATGTGTTAGGATAGGAAATGAAGTGAGTGATTGGTTTCCGGAGAGAGTGGGGCTGAGACAGGGATGTGTGATGTTGCTGTGGTTGTTTAACTTTTATGTTGATGGAGTGAAGAGTGAGGTGAATGCTCGAGTCCTTGGACGAGGATTTAAACTGGTAGACGAGAGTGACCATGAATGGGAGGTAAATCAGTTGTTGTTTGCGGATGATACTGTACTGGTTGCAGACGAGGAAGAGAAGCTTGGCCGATTAGTGACTGAATTTGGAAGGGTGTGTGAGAGAAGGAAGTTGAGAGTTAATGTGGGTAAGAGTAAGGTTATGAGATGTACTAGAAGGGAAGGTGGTGCGAGGTTTAATGTCATGTTGAATGGAGAGTTACTTGAGGAGGTGGATAAGTATAAGTACTTGGGGTCTGTTGTTGCAGCAAATGGTGGAGTGGAAGCAGATGTACGTCAGAGAGTGAATGAAGGATGCAAAAATGTTGTGGGCATTTAAGGGAGTAGTAAAAAATAGAGGGTTGGGTATGAATGTAAAGAGAGTTCTGTATGAAAAAGTGATTGTACCAAATGTGATGTATGGATCGTAGTTGTGGGGAGTGAAAGTGACGGAGAGACAGAAATTAAATGTATTTGAGATGAAGTGTCTAAGGAGTACTGTTGGTGTATCTTTAGTAGATAGGGTTAGGAACGAAGTAGTGAGGGTGAGAACAGGTGTAAGAAATGAGTTAGCAGCTAGAATGGATATGAATGTGTTGAGGTGGTTATGCCATGTTGAGAGAATGGGAAATGGCTGTCTGCTAAAGAAGTGGATGAATGCAAGAGTTGATGGGAGAAGTACAAGAGAAAGGCCAAGGTTTGCGTGGATGGATGGTGTGAAGAAAGCTCTGGGTGATAGGAGGATAGATGTGAGAGAGGCAAGAGAGCGTGCTGGAAATAGGAATGAATGGCGAACGATTGTGACGCAGTTACGGTAGGCCCTGCTGCTTCCTCCGGTGCCTTGGATGACTATAGAGGTAGCAGTAGTAGGGGATTCAGCGTTATGAAGTTTCATCTGTGATGGATAACAGGAGGTTGGGCTGCGGCACCCTAGCAGTACCAGCCGAACTCGGTTGAGTCCCTTGTCAGGCTGGGAGGCACTTAGAGAGGAGAGGTCCCCTTTTTTGTTTCGTTTGGTTGATGTCGGCTATCCCACTAAATTGGGGGAAGTGCCTTGTTATATGTATGTATGTATGTAACTCATTGAATAAAAAAAATCTTACACAAGAATATGCAGTATTTCTTGTTATAAATTTGATAATTATTACATTTTAATGTAAAAGAATTTATTTTTATAATAATTGGCAACAGCATTGGAAATGAGATGAAAGAAATTACGAATGTTATATCTCCTTTGAGGTATAACATGATGCCCTGAAAGTGGAAGACTACTCTTTGTTGTTTTCACATTGGTCACGCTTGGTTGACAGTTTTCTGAAGACCGGGCAACATCATCCATATTGCGATGACTTGGGTACCCATGACAGTTTGGTACTTGTTGACCGACTGCCCCACTTTTAATACCTTAAGAAATAGATATCTGTTTGAGGCTCGAGGTGAGGATGGTGAGTTCATCCTTACCAAGATTCTTGGATATGTGTCACACTATGCTACCGGTGATTTTAGATTATTTCAGAAGCAGGTCTTCTGAAAACTATTTAACTTTTATAAGGACATCTTTACTTTTATTCTTTCAAATTGAATTTTTTTTCATACTTTATTTATAACAAATAATATCAATGTCAATGACCTTAGATGTCAGTATGCCAGAAAATTTGATTAATCAATCAATAATCCCCCGATATCAACCAAATTCCCTTTAGATTATTACATACTCTTCAGGACCCCAAGAAAATTGCTTCCCAACGCCAATTGGGGTTGCGACACCAGGTTTGGGAACCCCTGATCTATTAGATAAAAATGCTGAAGGTCATAGCATATCAAAATGAAAATACCTATCATAGATTTTAGTTTGAAACTTATCATAAGTTTATTACTGTATTACTATATATGACCTCAAGACTCCTTGAGAATTTTTGCATTCCATGGAGTTCATTAATTTAGGTCTACTATTTTTGTGTGTTTTTTTTTTTTTTGTGGTTTAGTCATTTAAGTAAATTCATTAACCTGTATTTGTTCATTTTTCACTCTTGGTTTTATGCAAAGTTCAGTTATTATAGCTGCAACTTTTCTTATAAGTATCCTTCACAAGTAGAGACTGGTTTTATTTGAGTATCTACTTGTAATTGCAGGTTGTGTTGTCAGATGCTAATGTCCCCGGTGAAGGTGAACATAAGATTATGGATTACATTCGTCGTCAAAGGGCTCAGCCCGATCACGATCCAGATACTCATCATGTTTTATGTGGTGCCGATGCTGATTTAATTATGTTGGGTCTTGCTACGCATGAAGTCAATTTCACTATTATTCGAGAAGAATTTAAGCCAAACAAGCCAAGGCCGTGTGATGTTTGTGGACAGTTGGGTAGGTATTATTTTGCCCTTTTCTTTTCCTTTTTATCTATTTAGAGAAAATATTTTCAGTATTTTATGTAAAGGCCATTTAATGTTGAATTCCTAGTTCTTGTTTAAGTTATTCCGTAATAATAGTTCTACAAGTTTGTACTTAGAAATTTTTGTGCTGTATTTTTTCTCAAATTTAATATCTCACAGATTCTATTCACATTTCAATTGAGGAGCTTATCATTTCATATGGCTTGAACCCCTATTGTTTTTACATTTATTTGTTGGTAGTTACCATTGTTCCAATTAAATACGGGAAAAAGTTATTAGGTGGGATGTCCTGTCAACAACACTTGCATAGAATTAGTTCAGTAAACTTGTTCTTGAACAATTCTTCAATTAATTTTGTTTCACTATGTGAAAGCCTTTTAATTCAAGAGGTTTATAGTTATCAATATAGTTTGGCAGTCTTCCATACTTATTTTGATTTTCTTACAACAACAGTCGTGAGAAGATATATCAGTATTTAAATAAATGTTTTGGCTAACTGAAAGGTCCGCATAAAAATGTTGCTCTAACATAATCCACACGTTGCTGTCTATGCTGTATTTTTTTTATTATTTTCATAGGCATTTTTAAGCATTCTTAGCATTCCTTCAATTCCCATGTAGATTATTTAATTTTTATTTTTTCCGACACAGAGACTTACCTCGAAACACTTTCTTAGGAGGTTACTGGTAACTCCTCTCAGACGACCAGAGTTTTGTGTAGTTTACCCTATCTCCATGTTCTATAGTGTCCTGATTAGCGGGAGAGTACTTGACCTGGGGGCAATGCCCGATGAAGGTTGCGTGGGTTTGAGAACGACCCGGCAGTAAGTTTTCTGGTCACGTGTGTACACGTCGCTCCTCATACTGTGCGATTCCCTTTGTGTTTGATTCCACGTGCTTCCCACGTGGTCTGGATTCCTTAGCGTGTGTTTAGTGCCTTACCTACGTTCTTTTGAATTCGCTCCCTTGTGCTTTCCTAGTGTTTTAGTGCTTTCCCTTTTGGTTTTCTTGTGTCTACGGCCCTTTGTGTTGTGCTATGGAGCACGCTCGCCGTTGTCCTGGGCCTAGAGCCGGTAAATCATGCGGGGCTTTACTGTCCAAGCCCGATGTTGACCCACATACGCTGTGTACCTCGTGTAGGGGTAAAGCATGTTTGCCATCGGCCAAGTGTTCCGAATGTGCCGATTGGACCGAGGTTCAGTGGGTAAAATTTGGCACCAAAAAGAAGAAGACGTCGAAGAGGTCCCCTAGGAAGACTAGCGTATCTTCCCCTGCAACTTCAGCAGGAGAAGGGTCAGGTACGGTACATCCTTCATCCTCTACCCAGAGTAGGGGACGAGGTAAGTTCAGGGAGAACAAGCAGATGGCTCCGCTTTCCCAAGGGAGGGAATTTGTTGGCGATTCTTCGTTTGCCAAGGCAGTTCAGGCACCCGTAAGTGAGTGTAGTGGGGGTCCGAGGGACGTGGCTCTCTCACATAGGGGCCGCGTCTTGTCGGGGAACCCCATGTGGTCTAATAGGTCCCATTTTCTTCGTCAGGTTCCTGGGTGGAAGTTTCAGGGGCATCAGCGGCGGAGGGCATCGTCGGCAGAGGGGAGTCCCCGCAAGAGGATCCATTGGCTTGGGACATACCGAGGACTCCGATGAGGTCCCCACTGGACATGGAGGAAGGCCTAAGCGAGTCCTTCCCCTGTTTGGAGGGCCCGTCGGGGTGGTTGCCGCCGAAGACTTCGCTACAGGAAAGTCTCCCCATTCCATCTATGTCAGGGGTACGGCGTAGCCCCAAGAAAACACAGTCACGTGCTAGGTCTCGATACGGGGGTAAATCTTACTCGTCGGGACGTGACTCTTCGGATTCGTCAAGCAGTGAACGGCGGAGACGCCAGAGGAGGAAACGAGATCGATCTGTGCGGAGGAACTCCCCTTCGCGGTCTCCCACAGGATCTCAGGACAGGATGAGTCCCCGTTCCCCTCCAACCAAAAGCAGGAGACCAGTCTCCCCGCAAGGGACGTGGGTTTTCGTCCCAAGAAACAACTTGAAAGACTTTTCCAGGTCTATTAGATCGACACCTGAGCGGGCAGGAGACAGTCCTCCTGGAAGGGCCTCCACGTGCCGCGCCAGGGAGTCACCAGATGAGCGGAGGGCCGCGTCTTGCAGGCCTAAAACCCGTCCTGGAGACGCTTATTCCGCCCAGCGGAGGGAGCCGTCGTCTAGGATGGGCAGCCTCGACAGGTCCCCCCATCGAGAATCTAGACGGGGACGGACACCTCCGTCGAACTATCTCACGGAGGAGCCCGTTTCGCCGAAAAAGGCCTCAAAGAGGAGAGAGACGGCGGACGTCGAAGGTAAAGGGAACCGAGGGCCCCGTCATCACGGCGGCGACCGTGCTCACGCATCGCCCCATCGGTCGGAAGGAGGGGAGGGCGAGTCGTCGGTGACGGAGGACTCCGCTTACAGGAGAGTTCTTGCCTTAATTAGGGGTTATAACAACCTTATAGAACCCGCCCCTCAGGAGGAAGAACCCTGGACTTCAGGCCTGAACAAGTTAATAGCCGTCCCCGCCCAGAAAAAGTGGTCTCTCTCCCTTCCCGAGGCCAGTAACGTGGGGATTGGAAGGACTCACATCGATAGGGTCATATCCCGCAATAGCGACTCCTGCAGGGGCCACAGCTTAGCAAAGCTCTTACAGGGTTTGAAGTCGCAAACAAAGTACTACACTTTGGAAAATAGGCCGACCGGTGCTTGCAAGACCGAGGAAACCCTAGACATCCTGTGCCAGGGCATCTCCGACGAGAGGGCATCGTCAGCATCCACCTTCTTCTCCCCTTCCGATTCGGCAATGATGGAGGAGATGTCTAAAGACTTGGTTAATGTGGCCTCCTGGCTGGATTGGTGGGCTACCACCCTTGTAGGCACCCAGATCCCTACAGACTCCATGGAGCCTGCAAAACGGGAGGCTCTGAATGAGTTGCTGGGGTCAGGTAGCCGCGCCCTTAAGTTCCTGACCTTTCAGTCTTTAGCTCTCTCCGCAAACTGGATTCTTCGGAGAAGAGACGCCCTAGTCAAGAACCTTCCCATTAAGATTCCCGACAGGGAAGCGAAAGCCTTGAAGAACTGCTCCGTCTGGGGGGAGCAGCTTATTCCTACGAAGAAGGCGGAAGATGTCGTGGAGAAGTTGGCCAAAAAGAGGGAGCTACCTACCCTGAAGCCACAGACTGCGCGACGCCCCGTCTTCAGGAGGCCAGTGACGGAACCACCCATGGCCGCGCGTTCCGCACCAACTCAAGGAAGGAGGGAACCCTCGTCAAGACAGTGGCCTTCCTCTGCGGTTCCCCCCCGAAGAGGATCCTCCTCTACCCCTCCAACGTATAGGTCTTCATTCTACTCCTCCAGGAGAGGACGGGCAGGCCGTTCCTCCCATAGGAGATAAGATGGGAGGCCCCCCTCCCCTGCCCAAGCCTCAGGTAGGGGGATGCCTCAGACTCGCATGGCAAGCATGGAAGCTCCACGAAGCAGATCCGTGGACAGTAACAGTACTAAAAGAGGGCTACAGGATTCCCTTCGTGGAAGAGCAACCCCCTCTGGTTCCAGCAACACAGGCGGACTGGTTGGTGCCCAAGGACCTGGCGAAGAGAGCAGCGCTGGACGAGGAGGTCACGACGATGCTGCAGAAGGGAGCCTTAGAAGCAGTGAAATTCCCGGGTCCGGGGTTCTACAGCCGCCTGTTCCTAGTGGGAAAAGCGACAGGAGGGTGGAGACCTGTAATAGACCTGTCAGCCCTCAACAAATTTCTCAGGAAAGTAACCTTCAAAATGGACACTCCGAGAACGGTCATGGCATCCTTGAGGGAGGGCGACTTTATGATTTCTATAGACCTCAAGGACGCCTACTTCCGAGCAGGAAGTTTCTTCGGGTGAAGTGGGGTGCCCAGGTGTTACAATTCAAGGCCCTGTGCTTCGGTCTTTCAACAGCCCCCCAGGTATTCACGAGGGTCTTTACGACGGTCTCCGTATGGGCCCACAAACGGGGCATTCGACTCATCAGATACCTGGACGACTGGCTACTCCTTTCATCCTCAAAGGAAGACTTGAAACAGTAGGGTGAAGATCTTCTACAATTGTGCAAAACCCTGGGCATCGTGGTCAACTTGGAGAAATCGCAGCTAACCCCATCCAACAGGATGACGTACCTGGGAATAGTCCTGGATTCATTACAGGTCAAGGCATTCCCATCCACGTACAGGCTGGACAACCTGGATCGAGTGCTCCTGCCCTTCCTTCTTGGTCGCCCCAGAAGAGCGAAGGATTGGCAGAGGTTGGTAGGACACCTGGTGTCCTTAGAGAAGCTGGTACCTCACGGGAGACAGAACCTAAGGGTGGTTCAATGGAACTTAAAAGAACATTGGAACCAGAAAAGTTCCCTGGACATTGTGGTGCCACTCCTTCAGGAGACCAGGAAAGCCTTGGAGTGGTGGCAGGATAGGTCACACACCCTAAGAGGGAGGCCACTGTCCTCCCAACCTCCGGAGGTCCTTCTCTTCACGGACGCATCGAAGGAAGGGTGGGGAGCCCATCTCCGGGAAAAGACAGCAAAGGGGACGTGGTCAGAAAGGGAGAAGTCCCTACACATAAATGTCCTGGAAATGAGAGCGGTCCAAGAAGCCTGCAACCACTTCGAGGAGGACATGAGAGGGCAATCGGTGGCCCTAATGTCAGACAATGCAACGGGGTGGCTTACGTGAAGAAGGAGGGGGGGACTGAGATCAAAGGAGTTGTGCGAACTAGCCCTTCAAATCCTAAAATAGGCGGAACAGAAGGACATCATCCTGACGGCAAGGTTCATTCCGGGGAAGAACAACGTCCTAGCAGACGGCCTCAGCAGGGCGGGGCAAGTGGTAGCGACAGAATGGTCCCTACACCCACAAGTGGCAAGCTACATTATCCAGATGTGGGGATCCCAGTAATGGACCTTTTGCAACAAGGTTGAACGCTCAACTCCCCGTATTTTGTTCTCCTGTCCCAGATCTGAAGGCGGCAATGGAAGACGCCTTTCAGCATAAGTGGGACGGTCTAGACGTATACGCCTTCCCCCCTTCTCCCTGATAAGACAAGTCCTCAACAGAGTAAGGGCAGCAACCAACCTAAGGATGACTTTGGTAGCGCCTTGGTGGCCGGAGAGAGAATGGTTTGTGGACCTAAGGAACCTCACCATTCTACCTCCTTGGCCCCTGCCCGACAGGTCAGACCTATTAAAACAACCACACTGTCAGCGGCTTCACAGAAACCCGCAAGCCCTTCGTCTTCACGCCTGGAGGTTATCCAGCGACTCCTGAAGAAACAAGGGTACTCCGGCAAGACAGCTAGGAGGATGTCGCTGTACCTGAGGAAATCATCCACAGACGTCTACCAGTCTAAGTGGACGGTATTCATGAAGTGGTGCAGGGGCAAGAAGATAGAGCCCTTAGAAGCGTCAGTGCCCGTGATAGCAGACTTCATGGTACATCTCAGGGATGAGTTAGCCATGTCAGTCCCAGCGATTAAGGGAGTTCGGGCGGCCCTGGGTCAAGTCTCTCTTCTCAAGGGCATAGATCTCGGCTCCTCCAGGCATATCTCCATGCTTATCAGGGCTTTCGAACAATCATGCCCCCCTTCCGCCCCTAGAATCCCGAGTTGGGACTTGGCGTGAGTCCTAGATATGCTACGGAAACCACCATTCGAGCCATTAAAGGACATTGATGACAAGAATCTCACGTTCAAGGCGGTCTTCTTGCTAGCATTGGCCTCAGCTAAGAGGGTGGGCGAGCTACACGGACTGTCATTTGAGGTGGAGCACTCTAGGGGATGGAAGGAGGTAACCTTTAAGTTTGTCACATCCTTCGTCGCCAAGACTCAGAACCCCTCGGTGTGGGATCCGAGGTTTGAGAGCTTTTCTATTCCGGCAATCCCGAATAAAGGAAACCCGGAGGACCTAAAATTGTGCCCGGTCAGGGTTATTAGGAAATACCTTAAGAGAACGGCAAACCTCCGCCCGTCTATTAAGAATCTCTTCGTCTCATGTGGTAAAACGAAGAAAAACATATCCAAGAATACGGCTTCATTCTGGCTCAGGCAAGTGATCATGCAAGCCTACTTAAAGGAAGGACTTCCTACACCGGGGAAACCCAGGGCTCACGATGTTAGGGGCATTAGCACCTCCCTAGCATTCGAAAAGAACACGTCAGTAGCTCAGGTTCTTCAAGCGGGAACTTGGTCCAACCAGTCGACCTTCACTGCACATTATCTCAAGGACTGTACGAGAAGGTCCCTAGATGGGTTTTCCATCGGGCCGGTCATCTCAGCCCTTCATTCGGTTTGACGGCTCAAGCCCCAGGCTCAATCGCGAAACATAAAGAATCTAGACACAAGGATCTGAGTTCTATTTTTTCCCATTTCTCACTTTTCTCGTACTATCAGTCGTCATCAAGAATATCGCTCATTACACAAGTCTAAAATTCGCCAATATCAAGCACAACGAAGACATTGCAGAAGGGTAAGTGTTATATCACACTTAATGAGTCTCTTGTGTAGTTTATCCTACTGTCCATCGGGGTCAGGGGTTAAGGGCACTCCCTCCTCCTAAGGTGTAAGTCTCCTAAGAAAGTGTTTCGAGGTAAGTCTCTGTGTCGGAACAAATCACAAATTTTAAGTAATTTGTATTTTTCCTAACATATTTACCGAGAAACAATTTCGAGTTATGGCCCCCCCAACCGTCCCCGCAGTGCCTCACTGACCTCGTAGTATTGTTCCTTACATAAAACTTACTGCCGGGTCGTTCTTAAAGCCACGCGACCTTCATCGGGCATTGCCCCCAGGTCACGTTCTCTCCCGCTAATCAGGACACTATAGAACATGGAGATAGGGTAAACTACACAAAACTCTGGTCGTCTGAGAGGAGTTACCAGTAACCTCCTAAGAAAGTGTTTCTTGGTAAGTATGTTAGGAAAAATACAAATTGCTTAAAATTTGTGATTTTTCTCCTTTTGTCTGGTGTCCTTGCATTCTTACATGGCTTATCTGAGTTAATCTTTTCCTGCCCATATTTTCACATTTCATTTAGAAAGCAAGTTTTACGAGCCAGCCTCTTTGAGTATAAATCAAACAGACTTCTGATAAGTTGTTATGGCTATGGTATTTAGATGGATTGCAAGTTAGCTATTATAAGCAAACTTTATTTATATATATATAATTTTTTTCTTTTAGGTCATGAAATGGTTGACTGCCTAGGATTAGAAGGTGATTCTGCAGGAAACGAACCAGAGAAAGTTTATGAGGAACAGAGATACATATTTGTTCGGTTGAATGTTTTGAGAGAATACCTAGAAAGGGAACTTGGTATGCCAAATTTACCTTTCAAATATGATTTTGATCGAGCCATAGATGATTGGGTCTTCATGTGTTTCTTCGTAGGTGAGTACAGTGTTTGTTGGGAATGCCCTAATTTGATTCAACTGCTAATTATGAATTATGAAAAGAAACCCCCTCAAAGCAAGTTTCTCAAACCCCTTCTTTTTCAATTTATAGAATTGTGCTGGAATTAGCCAGTTTTATGGTTATAGAATTTTCTTAAAGCTCTCAGCCCTTCATAAAGTAGAAGAAAGGCAGCATGGGTCACATGCTAGTATACGCTTGTAGGGGTTGCTACAAAGTCTTGGTACTAACAGTATCATTGCTCATGTCACCTAACCTATGTTATTTTTAAACTTAGAAAGGCTTGTGTCATTTGTTGTAAAAAACAGAATTTTAATAAAAATTTGTTATTTCTATGAACCTCCCATGGTAGAAAGAGAGAAAGAGGCGTAATATAAATGTAGTTTATGTGAAAAAAAAAAAACCAAACACGGTTAAGAATAATAAATGTCGCTACCTAGAAATCCCAAACAGACAAATATAATACTCAACTTGGGAGCAGGGATCTCTAAAATGTCGGACATCTTCCAAAAACGCAAAACAAAACACGTCTGACCAACGCAAGTGCTGAGGAGGAATGAGGATGGGGGGTGGGGAGATGTAGGGGTAGAGAGGGGGGATGTTGCTGAAGGAGAGGTTTAATTGGTGAGGGATCTATGGTCGTGGTTCAATCACGCCCCAGTTTTCTATACCGACACTCAAAGAGTGAGCGAGCTAGGTTTATTCCTGGCATTCCATGCATCTCTTTTTTTTTTTTTTCTCTCTCTCTCTCTCTGGTATACTCAGTAATAACTATGCCTTAGAAATGGGGCTAGAGGAGCATTTCACTGGGCGACACAGGTTCCTCGCCCAGAAATAGATTTGTCCTTCGTCAAAATCCCTTTTATGGGAGAAACAATCGATTGTTCGTTCGTCGGTTGTCCCACCTTATGTGTACTTGGGCCCATTTTTGTATGAGCATTTACTGGATAACTCGCATTTTTATACCTAGTTGCTTGAAAATAGAAAATTTCACTTAAATGTCAAATACTGCATAGAATGTCAATGAATGTAATTGATTACAGTAGGTTAACTTTTGCATTCTTTGGTGTAGATTAAGAGTTCCTTCCTTTACTTATACCAGATGTCTCTGTAACTCGCTGCTCAAAACAAAATGCAACCCTTTTGGTTGATGTGCTTGACTGTAAGCAGATATTGTAAAACTTGATCTTCTTCATTCCAGTTTTCTTGAGGCTAAACTAACTAGTTGAGGTTTTTGGTCCTTTGAAATTAAAATACTTTTGATGCTTATGGAAGTGTAGCACCCAAATGTCATTTTTCTTTTGTTTTTTATAAAACCACTATTTTCTTAGCTCTTAAGTTGTCTGTTATTTTCCGCAAATAAGCAAGAAGAGGTTATTTTGCACATGTTGAATAATTGATATTGTTACCTCATAAGTTTATGGTAGTTCTTATACCTTCTGATTATAGTCAAATTTCCGTAAATCCCATATTACCTGAAGTTTTATAATGTGTTTTGGCAAAATGTATAAATAGATATGCTGAAGGTAATAAACTGTTCCCTAGTTTGCAATTTGGCTTTTGCAAAAGCCTTGGAGCATTTGGTGCCCTTCTTATAATTTCCAATGCTGTACAGAAATCCCTTGGTTATTGTCAGGAAGTTTGTATGATTATCCTCCTCAACATCCAGTCTCTGCATTGAAAGTGCTTCTTAACTATATACAACAACATTAAAATTTTAGGTGCGATTTATTATTGTAAATTTACTTATAAGAAACACATTTGTATTGATTTAAAACATTATTATTATTATTAGAAGCTAAGATACAACCCTAGTTGGAAAAGCAAAATGCTATAAACCCAAGGGCTCCAACAGGAAAAAATTGCCCAGTGAGGAAAGAAACAAGGAAATGAATTTACTACAAGAGAGTAGTAGAATCAATAAAAAATATCTTAAGAACAGTAACTTTAAATTTGTTCTTTCATATATAAACTATAAAAGCTAAAAAAAAAAAACAACAGGAAGATAAATCAGATGGATCAGTGTGGCTGAATGTACCTTAGAGCAAGATAACTCTAATCCAAGACAATGGAAGGCCATGGTACAGAGGCTATGGCACTACCTGAGACTAGAAAACAATTCCTTGATTTTGGATAGAGACGACTGGGGAAATATAACCGAGGCACTTTGTGTCAATAGGTGTAGGAGGATATGATGAGGGTGAAGATAACCTTTTTTGTGGTCCTTGAAAGGGGCAATTAATGATGTACAATATGTAATAGGTTAATATAAAAATTATTTGATTTGTTCCGTAACCGAAATACAAATCACGCTATTTACAGAGAGGGGGGGGTTACCTTTTAGCGCAGCTGAAATGGCGAGCCATTAGAATTTAACGAGGGTGTATTACCCCCGCGCTAGTTAGCGGGGGGGGGGGGTAGGGGAGTGGTAGCTAGCTACCCCTCCCCCCCCCTCTCACACAGATGAATGCTCACTTTCACTTTTGGCTCGGACTGTGACAGACGTCTCTGTCTTGGTCCTCTCTTGGCAGCCATTGTTTGTTTTATCTTTACTTAATCGCATACTTTTCATTTACTCAATATATATGTAAACATGTTTTCATGTTTGTATATATATTTGAGTATAGAAATAAGTAAGTTTCCTTTTCAGAGTTGTGTGTGTAGTGTGCGATATCTACGTGGAGTCCTCGGCAGTTGGCCTCCACGGCGTAATTTTATGGGTAGCGATCGAGTTTGACTTATGTCTTTCTCTCTCTCTCTCTTGAGGTCGTTCACCCTTTTACTACGTGTTACTACGCCCTTGTAGCTTCCTTTCCGTGTGGGGGGGTTGCTACGCCGTACGTTTGTCTCAATTAGTTATGAATCTAATTGTAGTTGTTTTTTTTTTGTTTTTCAGCTTGTAGAACGATTCCTTTCGGGGTTTTCGTTCTTTCTTTAGTGTTCATTCTTTTTTTAAATTACATAATTACATAGTTACATAATTATAATTGTTATAATTCATTTTTGGTTACAGCTCTCCTTCCGTGAGTGTAAGTGGTTGTGAGGGCACGTGCCTGTTGTGTAATTCTTGTTTCCTTTCCCTCGGGATTCCTTTTCGGAGCCTTCCCGGGGGAATGAATGTGTACTAATATTATTTGTTTTATTTTTTTACAGTTACCGATCTAGTTCGTTTCTGTAATATGGCAACGGTGTGAGCTGTCTTGTTGAGTCCTGGGGATTCGGCTGTTGCTGCCTCCCCCCTTGTATTTTCGTCAGGGGCGTGTCTCCTTCTACTGGAAGTACTCCCGTGACGACGGACAGCTCTCCAGTTCATTTTAGAACTCTCAGGAGGCTTGCCTCCTTGGGCGGGTAACTTTCCTTCCGAGGGAAGTTTTTCCTGTCCAGGCTTGAGTTTTTCCCCTTTTGGGGGGGTTCTTCTCTTGCCTTTTTTTCGTGCGACTATGCTCTTGGTGCTGAGCGGTCACACCTGCAGTTTCGCTCAAGGGGCTGGGCAACTGCAGGAGCCCCTCTTCGGAGGATTGCTCCTTTTAGGTCACTGGCTGACCAGTCTCTTCTACGAAGTGTTTCTCTTTCGTTCGCGAGAGAGTACACTCATAGAGACTCCTCTTCGGAGGTTTCTTCTGTTGCTGTTGCTGTTGGCCTCCCTCGCCGTAAGGCCCACCGTCCGCCTCGTCGTAAGGGCCTCTCATCTCCCTATAAGGGTGCTTGAGGCGCCTTTTTGAATCTCCGTTTGCAGCCTACAACTCCTTTTTCTCGATCTTCCGCCTTGGTGCAGATGGACAGCAGTCTGATCTCGTCTTCCGACGGGCAACGGTCTTCCCGACGGACAACGGTCTTCCCGACGGGCAGCGGTCTTCCGACGGACATCAGTCTCCCGGCGGACAACGATCCCTTCGGGGCAAAGGGTTGCCTCCCACGGGGGTTCTTCCCTTGCGTGTCAGGGTTTCCCTGCGCGCCCTTCTGCTGTGTTCTCTCCTGCTCCTGCTCAGTGTTAGCGCACAGGCGCTCTTCTGTTCATCAGCGCTCTCCTGTTCGTCAGCGCTTTCATGATGATCATCCCTGCTGTTCCTGTTGGTTCCTGTTACGCGCTCTGTGCGCCCACGTTCGCCCTCGCGATCTAGAACTTCGGTTCAGGTCGGGGTCAAGGACTCTTCTTCTATGCGCAGGCTTCCACGCGTAGCCTTCTGCTCGTCAGCGATCATCAGCTCGCCAGCGATCACCTGTCTCTCGGCGATCCGGATCGCCCGCGTGTGTTACAGCCGGCACGCCAACGTTCTCGCGACCGCTTGCCTGTGCGCCTGCGCGACCATTCGCCTGCGCGCCCACACGCCCACGTGCCTGCACGTCTACGCTCATGCGCGTCCGCGCCCATGCTCTCCAATGTTCGCCCACACGCGAACCAACGGTTTTCCATCGCGCGGACGGATGGTGTTCCGTCGCGCGGACGGATGGTGTTCCGTCGCGCGAACTTACAGGGTTTCTTCGCACAAACATCGGCTTATTTCTAGCAGTATCCATTGCTCGTCTATGGGTTATCGCTCGCCGACCACCAGCTCTCGCCCTTCCTACCACGCTCGCCCTCCTTCTGCGCTATTTCGCTCACCTTCGTTTGCGTTACCGCGCATGGGCGCTTCCACGTTCGCCCACGCGAAAATCTTTGAATTACCGTCGTGCGAGCTCCAGGGCGATTGCGACCACGATTCCTAATGGGGTTTTCGCAGCATGGCCAGCCTGGCGAGTTCTTCTGGAGCGTATTTTCCAGAGCACGGCCTCACCCCGTAAACGCAGAGCATGGCACTTGCAAGAATAGGAGAAACTTAAGGGAGATCTGAGCAACACTCCTCTTTCCTGAACCTGGGTTAGCCCTTCCCCGTTATTCCCTGGAAGGATTTTTGGCGGGGGGTCTTTCCGTTCGAGATTTCTCCATCGGACAAGGGGTGACTGCTTACCCCTTCCTCTGGGAGCTTACCAGGTTCTTTCCCTCCTCGGTTACGGCCCGAGGTTTGGTTCAAGGAAGCTACAGGAAGATCATGGGTACTTTCCTCCTCTCGAGCTCAGGCACCTTGGCCTTTCGTCGTTAAGTATCTAACTTGCGGACAAGCTCGATGTTGTACCATCTGGACGCGCTGACTGAGGGCTTCCTTCGGGTATCTCATCTGTGGAGGTCGACGACCTCAGACACCCTTCCATCCTTGAGAAGAGTTTGTTTGTGCCCAAGGACAGAGACTTAGACAGCGGCTGTGCGGAGGAAATCGACTTCCGTTTTCACTCCTCCAAGGCGATTTCTTCCAGACTCTGCAGGGCTCCAGCGCCCTTTTCTTTCAACCACGTCGGCCTAAGTTATCGGCTACGACAACTGGGACAAGGTGTCCAATTGCAGTTTCCTCCTGTCAGGAACAGATGGCAAGGGAGACTCTCCCGGGGGGGCATAGTCGTAAAAGGAGTTCACGAACTCTAGGCTTGCAGGTTTTTCGCTGGGAGGATGCTTAAGGTTACTCATCCAAATGACAGCTTCCCGATGCCCATTCCCGCACAATCTCTGTGATCAGCCAAGGATATCGCGCCTGCCGTCTCTGTCAGCGAATTCAGTGTCTCTGAACCTCTATGCCATAGCGTCAGCAGAGTTGCCCGGTTGGGCAGAATGATCCATACCTTAGGTGAAGGTCTTCCTTAGGATCATCGACGGCTTCACCCCCGGCCTCCTCAGTCGATCCATTCTTGTAAGGAAGGATCTGAGAGGGGATGTCCGTAGTCGACCTCTCAGCCCTGATCAAGTTTGTCGAACAAACTTCGGCCAGCGTAGACCAGCAGAATCGATCAGACTGGTAACGAGGCGACAGGACTCCTTAAACCCTGGATCGTAAGGACGGGTACTTTCAGTTTCCATTCCATCCATCTTCCAGGGTGCTCGTCGAATTCAGCCTAGACTGCAAGTATTCCTGCT
Organism: Palaemon carinicauda; assembly: GCF_036898095.1. NCBI lineage: Eukaryota > Metazoa > Arthropoda > Malacostraca > Decapoda > Palaemonidae > Palaemon > Palaemon carinicauda. The sequence continues at coordinate 32,823,539 of NC_090761.1, forward strand.
TATGATGCAGTGTGGCTATCCCGCCGTGGCATAGCAGGTTGGTTTCCCCAGAGAACTCTCCCTGCCTTCCTCTTGGCCGCTCAGGTGCAGGCTTCCGCCTCCTCTGCTTTTTGGAGGGCTGGTCAACTCCGGTAGGCTCGGGTTCGACCTTCTTCAGCGCCGGGACAAGCTTCCGGATGCTTACCATGAGTGGGCTCATGGTATTTTGCTTGGAGCCCTCTCTTCCTCTGCCTCAACATCTGGAGTATCTGGCCATGATATTGAGTCAACGGCCTTACCACGTTGGAAACCCCGCTTCTCGTCCGTCCAGCGAGGTTAAGCAACGTCGGTACTTGGATGAGTGACCACCTGGGGACGCCAGATTCTGTTACCACATCCTCCGAGCCTTCCTTTCGGTTGACTGTGGCAAGACTGAGCAGAGTCGCAGTACCTGTTCTCAGTCAAGCAGAGCTTTCAGCCCTACCTTGGAACGTTTCCTAGTTCTCCTTTCCTCATTGACCCGTCTATAGTCCGAACGATCGCCTCAGGATAAGTTCCATGTGGGGCGATCCAAGTTCCGGTGGCTTCAGGCAATGTTTAACCGGACTTCCTGGCTCCTATGGGACCAGTGGAACTATTAGACCTGCAATGGGTGTTGACCTATGGAGCCTCTTGATGGTAGTGGATATTCTCGTCCTTTCCCCACATTCTTGATGCTGTTCTCGGACTCGTCAGAGGAAAGGGGGGGTCTTGTTCCGGTCCAGGCCTATGGTCAAGACCTGAAGGATACCTCTCCATCATTCAGGCAGGCTTAGGGGCCTTAGTCTGGCCCCTCTACAGATCCTACAGCTCCTGGCGAGTCGCCCCGTGCGCGTCGACTTCATGATTCTGGCGTATTCTAACCAGCAGGGGACGCATTTTCACACCTTCACATCTTGCAGTAGAGATACCGGGATGATTGAGATTCTCTCAATACCACCATCGGCTCTCTCATTCCAGGCAGGGGAATGTTCTCTCCGACTATCCGAGCAGAGCCTCGTAGAGAGAGTGTACCTGGGGGTCTTTGACCTTGGGTGACCAGCAAGTACTGGTCTGGGGGACCTGATCGCGACAGCTTGGAACCTCAAGCTTCCGCTATTCTTCCCCCCCGTCTCAGACCCCGAGACTCTGGCAAGATGCATTCCGGTGATGGTGGGACAACTTCGACGCCTGCGTCTTCCCTCCTTTTTGTCTGTGGAGAATGGGTCTCAACAAGACCAGGTTGTCTGTCAACCTTTCAATGGGAGAGCTCCACTGGGACTATGCGCAGAACGGTTTCTGGACCCTCTGCTTCTCCTGACGGAACTCCCGGGAGAGCTTCTCCCACGGCGCAGACTACTCAAGCAACCACACTGCGACATCTCTCCCGAACCGGGGCGTCGCTTCGGCTTCATGCCTGGAGACACTACGCCTCCTCCTCAAGAAGAGACAACCGCTACAGACGCGGTACGGAGGTCGCGTCATCTGCGATAGTCATCCACAGGGGTCTCCCAGGCAAAGTGAAGAGTCTAAGGTGGTTGGTGCCGTGGGAGATATACCTCTTCCCTTGAGGCCTCTTCTCCATCAATAACGGTCTTATTGCCTTTCGGCGGGAGGAAACTCCTTTCCGCTCTCGGCAATGAAGCCTGTCGCTCAGCCTTTCCCTGACCTTCAGGCTTAAAGGAATAACTTTTTCCTGCCCGCTGGATCTATCCTCGCTCATGCGAAGCTACGATCATCCCTGTCCTAGTCGGAGGAAGACCTCCAACTTGGAGCATGGCTCGGACTTTTAGTCCTTTAAGAGATCTTCTCAAGACCCTTTACGACAGGCCTCGGATTGTATTCCGCCTTGGGTCTCCTGCTCACTCTGGCCACGGCCAGTGTATAAGCAATCTTCTTGGTCTCTTACGACTCCCCCCTTTCTAAGGAAGAGGGGAAGGCAACATTCAGGCTCGCTCCTGAGTTGTTGGATAGACTCAGAATCTGGGGGTCCCGGCCCTTCGGTCCGATTCATTCAAGATTTCGAGTCTCCAATCTGTATCTGATGTCCCAAGACCTTCTCTTTCTTGCCAGTAAAGGAATCGAGAGGTTAGCGCTGGGAACAGCTGCAGTTTGTCCTCAGTTGCAGCCGATTTGGGAGCACAAGGAGGACATGGGGGAGAGTCATCAGTATACCTCTTCAGCCCGGACTCAAGGACATTCATCTCGACCTGTCTCCAGACCCTCCCCCGTCACGTCGCCCTACAGCACGATGTTGGATACATCGCAACGTCCCTCGCCTTCGAGTAATACTACTCTGTGATGCAGGTGCTACAAGCTGGAGTCTGGAAGTGTCTAATGACCTTCGCAGCCCGCTTCCTGCAGGGCGTGACCCACAGGAGTCTCGATACGTTTTCTATCGCTCTGTGGTGGCTACACAACAGCTGGTCTAACCTTAGGCTCCTTTTTGGACAGGTAGCAGAAGGTTAAGGGCATTGTTATCAGGTTTTAGTCTGCATGAACGATAGAAGTATGTCTGGCCCTTACTTCTTTCTTCATCATCCCCTCTACGGGGAAGCAGCATCCTGGTCTCTGCATAGCTGACCTCGAACCTCTGGAGGTAAACCATGCTTCCTTGTGTTCCGAGTATTGAGTCAATACTGTCGCGTCCCCCATACCCTGACGAGATGGTATTGGGAAAGTCCTAATCCAGAGTTCCTTCTGGAACTCCAGATCAACTGCCTAGGACGGGTCACACTTCTTCCTTCACACACAAGCTTACGTAGGCCACATGGTTCCTTGCGGAGCAAGGAACTTGTGAGGTGCAGGGACTCCTTTTCTCGAGTGCGACTCACTCGGATTCTGAGTCCCCGGGTAAAGCCAAAGCCAGTATGGCTGGGGACTTTCCACCCTACCTAAGGGGTAAGTCACCCTCTGTAAATAGCGTTGTTTGTATTTCGGTTACGGAACAAATGACAAATTCGAAGATAATTTGTATTTTCCCTAACCATACAAACCTTAGCTATTTACACATATTTGCCCGCCAGCCCTGTCCCCCAAGACAAGTCTTACCTCTAAGTGAAAGTGAGCCTTCATCTGTGTGTGAGGGGGGGGGGGAGGGGTAGCTAGCTACCACTCCCCTACCCCCCCGCTAACTAGCGCGGGGGTAATACACCCTCGTTATATTCTAATGGCTCGCCATTTCAGCTGCGCTAAAAGGTAACCCCCCCCCCCCTCTGTAAATAGCTAAGGTTTGTATGGTTAGGAAAAATACAAATTATCTTTGCATTTGTCATTTTTATTATATATGTATAATAATAAGTAAGGTTACTGTGTAGTAGACAGTGATTTTATTACAGTATTTGTTTTCTAGATTGCCTGATTTATCATTAATAATTTTCTTTTTGTTTCAGGAAATGATTTTCTTCCCCATCTTCCATCTTTGGAAATCAGAGAAAATGCCATTGATCGTCTTGTAAACCTTTATAAAGATTGCTGCTATAAGACAGGAGTAAGTACTTGTTTGTTGATTTTATAGGTATTTTTTCAATGAATCTTCCCCAATATTCATATATTGTATGAAGAGTGAACTTTTGTTCCTACATGTATACAAGCTTGCAAGTGGTTTTTATGATATGATTTTCAATACAAGTGGTGTCATATTAGTGGAGAAAAAGCTTTATAATTTTTTTTAAATTAAGATTTTTGCTAATAAAAAAATTTTTTTATCAAATAACTTGAAATTTTATATAGTGAAGGTAATATATATGTCTAAAACCCATAGAAATGGTGTATTTTGAATACTGTAATTGAAAAAAATAAAGGCAAGGCATAGCGGAGGTCCTTAAAAAGCCAGTAGTTTTGAAACGGGGTGCCATTCCTAGGGCCATGGGAATGTTGGTGTATATTAGGACAGATTACCATGCATCTCATAAGTCCTGCTATGATTGTGGATTTCATGAGATAGAGGTACAGTAATAAAGTTTGTGGCAGGCATAAAAACTTATTTGTGTTCGATCTACCGGAATCCAGACATGGACGATTCCATCTTCAACTCATTTCTTACCCTTTTGGCTAAGATCATACATACATACATATACCAAAGGCACTTCCCCCAATTTTGGGGGGTAGCCGTCATCAACAATGAAACAAAACAAAAAGGGGACCTCTACTCTACGTTCCTTCAGCCTAACCAGGGACTCAACCGAGTTCAGCTGGTACTGCTAGGGTGCCACAGCCCAACCTCCCACATTATCCACCACAGATGAAGCTTCATAATGCTGAATCCCCTACTGCTGCTACCTCCGCGGTCATCTAAGGCACCGGAGGAAGCAGCAGGGCCTACCGGAACTGCGTCACAATCGCTCGCCATTCATTCCTATTTCTAGCACGCTCTCTTGCCTCTCTCACATCTATCCTCCTATCACCCAGAGCTTTCTTCACACCATCCATCCACCCAAACCTTGGCCTTCCTCTTGTACTTCTCCCATCAACTCTTGCATTCATCACCTTCTTTAGCAGACAACCATTTTCCATTCTCTCAACATGGCCAAACCACCTCAACACATTCATATCCACTCTAGCCGCTAACTCATTTCTTACACCCGTTCTCTCCCTCACCACTTCGTTCCTAACCCTATCTACTCAAGATACACCAGCCATACTCCTTAGACACTTCATCTCAAACACATTCAATTTCTGTCTCTCCATCACTTTCATTCCCCACAACTCCGATCCATACATCACAGTTGGTACAATCACTTTCTCATATAGAACTCTCTTTACATTCATGCTCAACCCTCTATTTTTTACTACTCCCTTAACTGCCCCCAACACTTTGCAACCTTCATTCACTCTCTGACGTACATCTGCTTCCACTCCACCATTTGCTGCAACAACAGACCCCAAGTACGTAAACTGATCCACCTCCTCAAGTAACTCTCCATTCAACATGACATTCAACCTTGCACCACCTTCCCTTCTCGTACATCTCATAACCTTACTCTTACCCACATTAACTCTCAACTTCCTTCTCTCACACACCCTTCCAAATTCTGTCACTAGTCGGTCAAGCTTCTCTTCTGTGTTTGCTACCAGTACAGTATCATCCGCAAACAACAACTGATTTACCTCCCATTCATGATCATTCTCGCCTACCAGTTTTAATCCTCGTCCAAGCACTCGAGCATTCACCTCTCTCACCACTCCATCAACATACAAGTTAAACAACCACGGCGACATCACACATTCCTGTGTCAGCCCCACTCTCACCGGAAACCAATCACTTCATTTCCTATTCTAACACATGCTTTACTACCTTTGTAGAAACTTTTCACTGCTTGCAACAACCTTCCACCAACTCCATATAACCTCATCACATTCCACATTGCTTCCCTATCAACTCTATCATATGCTTTCTCCAGATCCATAAACGCAACATACACCTCCTTACCTTTTGCTAAATATTTCTCGCATATCTGCCTAACTGTAAAAATCTGATTCATACAACCTCTACCTCTTCTAAAACCACCCTGTACTTCCAAGATTGCATTCTCTGTTTTATCCTTAATCCTATTAATCATTACTCTACCATACACTTTTCCAACTACACTCAACAAACTAATACCTCTTGAATTACAACACTCATGCACATCTCCCTTACCCTTATATAGTGGTACAATACATGCACAAACCCAATCTACTGGTACCATTGACAACACAAAACTCATATTAAACAATCTCGCCAACCATTCAAGTACAGTCACACCCCCTTCCTTCAACATCTCGGCTTTCACATCATCCATACCAGATGCTTTTCCTACTCTAGTTTCATCTAGTGCTCTCCTCACTTCCTCTATTGTAATCTCTCTCTCATTCTCATCTCCCATCACTGGCACCTCAACACCTGGAACAGCAATTGGCTAAGATACAAGAAGATAATAGAAAGGCCTCTTTTGCTTTTTGGGGGGATTTTATTGCTCACCATAGGGAGTGGTTAAATTGTTTCTCCTACTAATTGCCATGGCTTAAGAGCTTTGGACTTTGCTTCCGAATCAGTCTGTGAGCATATCATAACTGAAGCTACTCACAGGATTGGTAATTGCTTAGACCTCGTATACACCAACTCCCCCTGGCGTTAAAACAAGTAAGGTTAGTTTTTCAGTTGGGACATCTGATCATGCCTTGATTTCATTAGTGTTGAAGACTGAGCAGCCTGTCCCTGATGTATCATGCTCATGTAATATTTATATAAGATCTTAAGCAGACTGGAATGACATTTTTCTTTGATCTTTTGGGCTTGAATTGATGACAATTGTATGATAGTGTTGATTCTGTTTTTCCTTTGAATGAGAATCCAGTCAACATAATTGATAGCCATTTCCCCTCTCGTGTGCTAAGGTACCGAGTGAAAAAGAAACATGGTTTAGTGATGATTGTAGACGTGCTTATTTAGAGGAGCAGGAGGCGTATCATCATTGGAAAGGTAACCGATCAGATTTGACTAGAAATAACTATACTCAGTTTAGAGCTTTTGCTCAGAGTTTATGCTTCAACTGAAAAGGAATGCAATTTAACCATAAAAGAAACTCTTTCTGGTACAACCTAGGAACATAGGTGGTGGGCTACATTTAATCTGCACTCGTTGGTGTAGATGCAACAGTTCCTCATTTATTTATGCCATATGGCTCTTGTCACTCACTGTCCAAAGGAAAAGGCAACCCTTTTGGCTGATGTGTTTAGACAGTAAGCAGAGTAATAAGAAACTTGAGCATCCTCATTCCTGTTTTCCTGAGGCTAAACTAACTAGTTTGGTTTTTCGATCTCTTGATATACCTTGATGCTTATGGAGGTGTGCCCCCAAATGGTATTTTTCCTTAGTCTTTTTTTTTATAAAGACTGCATTTTTCTTAGTTCTAAAGTTATCTGTTCTTTTGTTAGAAAGAAGAGCTTTTAGCATTTGTTGAAGAAATGGTAATGTAACTCCATTATGTAAATAGGTTTTTGGTGACGCAAGTCCTAATTTCCATAACATTCATAATATCTAAAGTATTAGAATGTCTTGGCACAATGTCTAAATAGGTTTGCTGAAGGTAATCATTTGTTCTCTAGTTTGCCATTTGGCTTTTGTATAGGTCTTGGCACACATGATGCCCTTCTTACAATCTCCAATGCTGTACAGAAATCCCTTGATTGTGGTCTGGAAGTTTGTATGATTGGCCTTGATTTTAGTGCTGCCTTTGACCGTGTTAATCACGAGGCCCTTGTTTTCAAACTCAAACAGTTGGGAGTAGGTCTTTTCCTTGCATCATTATTGAATTTTCAAGCAGTAGATAGCAAAGAGTTATTGATGGGCACCATAGTGAATATAGAAATTTGATTTCTGGTGTTCCTCAGGGTAGTGTTCTTGGCCCACTACTTATCATACTATATACACATGAAATGTGGTTTTACCTAGAAAATAAGCTCGTTGCATATGCAGATAGTGGTACTCTCTTTACATCAATTCCATCCCTTAATAGGGATATAGCTAAAATTAGTGCATGGTGCAAATTATGGGGTATGAAGTTGAATCCTAACAAAACTCAAAGTATTATTGTAAGTAGGTCAAGGACAGTTTCTCAAACTCGGTATGATTTAAAATTTTAGGTGTGATTCTCGACAGCAAATTTACTTTTGAGAAAGACATTAGGTCTGCAATTGCACAAAAAATTGACTTATCGAGAAAGTCTTTTAAGATTTTCGGTGATCAATCTATTCAGAAGTGTTTCAATTCTTTCATTCTACCTTGTTTCTAGTAGTGTTCTCCTGTCTGATCTTCTGCTACTGATTCTCATCTTAATTTGTTGGACAGGAATACGGTCTATTAAATTTCTTATTCCAGATCTAGATATTAATCTCTGGTACCGTTTTTCAATTAGTTCGTTATGCGTGTTGCCTAAGAATTTTCTTAATTCTGACCATCCTTTACATCTTTTTGGTAGATAACTATAAATTAAAATGATTTTTCTTATGTTCTGTAGGTAGCATTCATCCAAATATTGCTACTTTATTTTTGTGTAAATTTGTCAATAGTCCATTGGTTGTAGGGAACTTTATAAAACTTTGCCAAAGATCCAGTTCTTTCAAGAATCCTGGTAGTCACTTACCACTCCCAATTTTTGAAGTTTTACTTTATAGGAAATAATCTTATTAGGATACTTATACCCTAAAATTTATTTCTTAAAAATGCCCCGATGAATCTCATGCCCTCTTTTGTTTGTTCCCTGATCATATATGTACTAAAGTATATATTTTTAATAATTGATATTTTTGTAAGAGTGTAGTCTTAAGAGGGTGTGTGAAACTGGTGTCAAATGCAACTAGCAAAAACCATAGATTTATTTTTTTATAGAAATATTTCTCCGAGTTAAGATTACATTACATCTGTAAAGTTTATTGATATTGGTTTTCATTTCATGAATATCTTTTCAGGGTTGGTTGACAGACAGTGGTTCAGCCAATATGCGTCGAGTACAGATGATTTTACAAAATCTTGGGAAAGTTGAAGATCAGATTTTTAAAAACCGTCAAAAGAAGGAGTTGGAGTTTAAAGCAAGAGATAAGGCACAGAAAAGACAACAAAAAATGGATAAAGAAGCAGCCTATAGATTTTTAGTAAGTTTACCATTGAGTATTTGGAATTATATATAATTTTTGATTTGTCTTGATAGGAAAATTTTTCACTTTATTTTATTTATTTAACACTTTAGATTATTATCAAATCTTTTCATGATTTACATTTCTTGGCAATTTTTTTTTGTTTTTTTATAAAAATCTCTTTTTTTCTTTTTGGATGTCCACCACCTCCCAAAATTGGGGCTAGTGTCATGGTAGATAGATAGATTTGTGATATTTCAAGTTTTAGTATTCAAAGTTGACTATTAAAAAAGTTCCAATAAAGATATTGACCTCAAAATTTTAATCAGTCATATTTCCATTCAAAATTTAAAGTTATTCCCTTGGTCTATTCCAGCCGATTTTACCATGAAAAGATAATTTTATATTTTTGTAGTAAAAATTCATTGTCTAGTTTTGGAAATAATTTTATAAATTTGTGATCATTAGAAATATTGTGATGTAGTTGTAAGTGGAATATTATTGTTGTATTGAAAAAAAAATGCATTGCTATTCAAGTTGTAAGGTAAAAGATGATTGTTGTTGTAAGGTTATTAGTTTTAACCTCCTAAATTACAGAAATATCTTAATTTGGTTACAGAAAATTGATGTGTTAGGAAAGGTGCATGCAGATTAGACGAATAGTACTACACTGTGGTAGACTTGGCAAATATTGTGTATATGCTTTCCATTATTTCTGAATAGGGCCTAAGAACATATGTTATTTTGTATGAATATTGAGAAAATGTTTTCTTTTTAATGAATCTTATGAAAATTTTACTAAATCTGTTCATTTGCATCATGTTTGAATAGTTGTGGAAGTAGTTTGTTTGCAAGTTTGTCCACAAGCTTATAAGAAGTTTTTTCTGAGGGGTAAACGAAGGTATTAATACCTCTCTTACATAAACAAGTCTTCTGCATATTAGTTCCCATACGCAGTAAGTAAACAATCAATAAACCATTTAGCAGTGACTTTGAAATGTATATTTTAAAAGAATTAATTATGAAAATTAGTCTTTATAATATCCAAATAAGTTATTTGAGGTACATACTTTGGCTTGGGTAAGATATATAAATCATTATCTTCGAGATGAAGGAAGCCTACCTAGCCCTCCAGCAGTTTAAAGCTTTAAAGGCCACTCATGATTGGCAGAGGCAAGGAACAGTGACATTGCCCTATCAAGCAGGACAGTGCCCTAGAGACTGACAATATATATAGCACTCAGACCTTCTCTCCACCCAAGCTAGGACCAAGAAGGTCCAGGCAATGGCTGCTGATGACTCAGCAGATACACCTGTAGGCTTCCCCAAACCCCCATCCTTAGCTCACAAGGATGGCAAAATTGTACCGACTAAAGAAACTAACGAGTTTGAAGGGGGACTCAAACCTCACTCTGACGTTCACCAGTCAGGGATGTTACCACATAGGCCACCACAACTCTGGCCGGTCACTTCATAGAATTGATGAGTGACAACACCACAGTAAGGGCTTTCGTAAACAAGCCAAGACCATACCTTTTCACAAGTCCGTATGTCATATAGCAATAGAGATAATGAGATGGACAGAAGATAACTCCGTGTCCCTTTCAGCCTGCTTCATTCCATGCAAACAGAATGTGCTTGCAGACAATCTGAGCAGAGCGAGTCAGATAGTGGGTACCAAGTGATCTTTGAATCATCTTGAAGCCAACAAAGTCCTGACTGTGTGGGGTTCCCCGACTGTGGTCTTGTTTGTGACGTCCTTGAACTTGAGACTACCGATCTACTGGTGCCTAGTCCCAGATCGTCAGGTTCTATGGTAAGATGCATTCCAACAACAGTGGGACAACATCTACGTGTATGCCTTTACCCCCGTTCTATCTAATGAGGAGACTACTCAACAAGACCGGAGTATCCAACAACCTCTCTATGACCATCATAGCTCTGCTATGGCATGATGTTGAGTGATACCCTGACCTTCTGCAACTCCCTCCGTGACACGATCTACTCAAACCTCCACATGTGAACATTTTCCACAAAGCCGTAGCATCACTATGAATTCACGCTTGGAGACTATTTAGCACTTCCTTTCTCAGAGAGGTTTATCGCATGTCCTCTGTGGTTGGTATCGTGGAAGGGGAATCTCTCCCCTCGGTGCCACTATCCCAACAAGAGTCAGGTTCCTTGTTTACATTCGGGAGGAAATGCTCCTCTTGGTTTTGGCACCGAAAGGCTACCGCTCAGCCTTGAGTTTAGCCTTTAAACCAA
>NC_090761.1:32834916-32852416 GCF_036898095.1 Palaemon carinicauda
AAGAGAGCATGCATTGAAAAAAGGTTAAGAACCACTGATTGCTATGAGCGTTCATGAAATAAAATAAGACATTGGTTTCCTTACTGCTGTTACGATTCAGTAAAAGAGAATATGTCGGGGGATTTTCAGTGAAGTAACAAACAATCCAATACCAACCCGCGATTTGATTAAAAAAAAAAAAAAAATAAACCACGTGACCAGGGATCGCCTAAAAATCAACCAATATCACACGTGGTTTAGGTTTGCTTGTGCTTTTAGGTAGTTATCAAGCAATATCACACGTGGTTTAGGTTTGCTTGTGCTTTTAGGTAGTTATCAAGCAATATCACACGTGGTTTAGGTTTGCTTGTGTTTTTAGGTAGTTATTGAACATCTTTGGAACTTGGGATTTTCCCCCAAAAGAAATGCAAATCCAACGCAAGCTTGCAAAGTAGTTATCGGTTTTGTGTGATCCTTGGACACATCCAAATAACATAAAAAAGTGTGTCCTTATGTAACTAATGGATACTGGTAGTAGAGAGAGAGAGAGAGAGAGAGAGAGAGAGAGAGAGAGAGAGAGCAGCTGCTAGGATAATGCAAACGAAGGCTATATCGTTCTGACGTATATTAATTGGAATAGTCAGTTCCCACAGTATTTAAGGATGTTCTATAGAGAAATGTATTAAGGAATTAAAATATATGTGTGATTATACTTTTCGATCACTATTATCGAAAACGATTGCATTTCTTATAGGAGTAATAGATAAGACCTCTTTATCTCTCTAATATATATATATATATATGTATACATATATATGTATATATATATATATATATGAATTATATATATATATAATATATATATATATATATATGTATCATTAATCATCGCATTTCTTTGAGTGCTATTGGTAATTTCTCTACCCCTCACATTCGAACCATCAAACGATGTCTTGGTTGTCTAAACGTCGGCCACCATTCAGGGCAAGAAGGGCATGATCTCTCTAAGTCAGGTATGGCGAGGCGACACCGGTTTTGTTGCTGGGTGTACATATCTAACTTATGGGCTGCCATCGCAAAAGCCCGTGTATTCCGATCATATGTTGGAGCAATCTAATAGTAGTAGTAGCATATCTATCTAAATATTTAGCCGTCATTTGTGGCGGGTCACGTACACTAGTATAAATATAATCTAATTCTTATTCTCTACCCCGGCTTTGACCAAGTCCTTGGTGTGACCCGCTCCGGTTGAATAACTGTACCGGCTAAACGATTTGCTGCTTTTATGTGTGTGTGTGTGTGTGTGTGTGTTTTGTAGGTTTCAGACTTCCAAGTGAGAAATGCTTTGTCAAGTGAAAAGTAATAAAAAATACTTGGCTAGAAGTATTACGGGAACTTGGTTTACCAGTTTTTCAGTACTATTTCTATACTTGTAATACAATATTAGTTATGAAAACGTTGAATTGCTAGCATGATTAGCCTATGGGAATCTGTGTTCATGGTACAGTAGTAATCAAGAGAAAGATTTCATTGGGTAACATTTAAATATCTGAAACGCTGAAAAGATTCCGGAGTTTTTTGGTGAATAATTATTTGAAATTGTTACTGATGTAAATATATAGAACCAGAATTAAAGTGACTTGTAACTGGTATATTTGATTGATTTTTAATAAATAATAGACATCAAGATTGGGGAGGACTTCATATTTGTACATAAATCTTATTATTGAACATACTGAAACGTACTATTTTTGTTATTATTGTAGGCATTCGTATTACACACTATTGAAATAACATCTCAGCCGACAAACACTTGACATTAATTAATCTGTAGACTAATTGTCTACCCTGGTCTTTTGTCCTCATCATAACCGTCTTACTTTACTGCATTTAGAGGGTCACCTGAACTAATTACCATGAGGAAGTCTCTAATGACAAGAGTGGTCGGACCCCTAGGGAGAAGTGGTCAAAACAACCTCATTGCCTGACAATAAGTGTTTCCCAGTGGGTCATTGTTTAATGGTTTAACGCGACTTAGAGGCGTATGATCGTTATCTCTCTCTCTCTCTCTCTCTCTCTCTCTCTCTCATTCACGTTCAATGCTGTCAGAATAAAGCCTTTGCTTTTTGCTATAGCATTGTGAATATATTATTTTTTCGTTCCCACATAAAAAATTCTACAAACGCTCCACTGTCATCTCGAACCAAGGGAAAATATTTGTTTAGTGTACTGCGGTCTAACGATAGAAATCTCTATTGTAGTAAAGACCGTGTATCCCTTTACGGCCAAACACTTTAAAAGTCCATTGTCTTATTATCAGGCCAACAGACAGGCTTTAACCGGCTAAGATAAACCCGCTTAGGTTGGGATATATGGCCTTCGGCTCACTCTACAGCAAACAAACAAGCAAATAACGAATAAACGCGCTGGTAAACAAATAGCGTGTATGACTGTTAAGAGGACCTTCAGTGACAGTTTGCGATCTCTCTCTCTCTCTCTCTCTCTCTCTCTCTCTTTCGAATTTCTTGGGCACAAAATCTCTTTAGTTTGTAAATTTTGTTTATTTCTTAATATTTTTTTTTTTTTACTCAAAAGTCCTAAGTTCATTGATGCCGGGTGGAATAATTCTTTGTAATTAGTTCCGAAAAGTATCAATTTTTTTATTACTTGATCTCCTTTGGGTCAAAATAGGATTTATTTTCTTGGTAAAATATAGAATTTCAAGGATCGATGTATTTTTATTATCATTACGGTATTTTTCTCTTAATTGTTGACATTGCAGTGATAAAGGATGCCAGGATAGCACCGTTATTAGGAACTTTTGCGTTCTTGAAAGTACATAAAAAATAGTCTATGAAAATGGGATATTTTAATGTTATCTATAACAATGGAAGCAGATTTTATGTATATATCACAAATGCTGTTGATAAAAATTAGGTGTTTGATTGTTGTTAATAAAAAAAGACTTGGGTAATTTATTTATCTTATAACATCCCTATGGATCTATGGATTTAAATAAAAAAAACTGCAGTGTACTAAAGTTAAAGCACTTATGTTAATTATATTAATGTATATGTATATATATATATATATATATATGTGTGTGTGTGTGTGTATATACAATATATATATATATATATATACAGTGTATATATATATAGATATATATATATATACAGTGTATATATATATATATATATATATTATGTATACATATATATATATATATATAAATGTGTGTAATATATTTTTAGAAGATATATAATTATTCTCCTTAGGTTTTAAATGACGGATATTTTTTTTCGAAATGGAAGTTATTTTTATTCATTCGTTTTCTTTCTTGCTGTTCATTTGAATCACGCCCATGTTTACATAAAGATTTTATAATTTGTATTCATCTTATTCAAAGGTTATATTCCAAATTTTGGGATTTTTTTCACCCTACTATAATCAATACAATTCAGTTAGACATATAATCATTATAATAAGAAATAAAACTTAAAAACAAAACTATTATTGTTCCTTGGATTAAAGCTCTGGCCGTCCCTCGGTAGGGGGAAAGAGGGATTAGTCATATCCTAGTGGGATGGATTGCGTGTGTGTGCATATTCATCAATATTTTGGAGCCATTTTAACAGTACACTAGTAATATATAAACTGGGTTACTAGAACATTCCTTTAGGAAAATATAATTAGTGCATAAACTGTAGATTTAATGAACAGAGTTTAGGATGTGATTTTGCAAAAGCAAGACTGCTGAGTTCGTGCTGTTGCAAAGCTAATACCCTCAACAACAAACTAAAATTTAATAGAACACTTATTGGCAGTCTCCTTGCCGGTCAACTAAATGCATCCGTTATTGAACTCTTTGAATTCGAAATTTCCCAAGACTGTTCTTTTCTCGTTTCGTCTTCCCAAAAACCTCAAACAAGAGTGAACCCCTACCCCACTCTGACCATCCCCATTGTGACGCGTAGCCCCTCTGAAAACATCTGGAAAGCCTGTCTGTCTACCTGCTTGTCTGACAGGCAGCAAGCACTTCCAGCATCCCCAAGGACCCCCAACAACCAACGACTATCCTAGAGTCCTCACCCACACCTAAAAGCAATCGAATACCTATCTCTCTCCCTCTCTCCCTCCACTTAAGTTCCCCCTTTCATCCATTCCCTCCATTCTGTGACCATACCGTGTTTTCCGGGCGGTCAGTACCAATGGACCTTCCAAAAGTTTCCCCCCTCTCCCAGATGACAGGATTCCTCTCATCTCCCTCTTAGTTACGGTTAATAAGTTCCAGTTGTGGCCATATGGTGTCGGGGGCTGCCAAGGGTGCTTAGGTCTTGAGCACCTTTTAGGGATGTCATCGATCCTCCTTTATTGTTCGATAATGACTTTGTTGTGGATGTGCAAGGAATCATAGCTTGGGTTGCTTGTACATATGCTAGCTCTTTTATTTTATTATAACTGTAGTATGCATATATATATATATATATATATATATGTTTATAAATATTTATATACGAAAATAACATGAAAACAAAAGATAAACTAATTATTAATTGCGACCCACTATTAAGAGTGTCTCAAAAAGCTTGGTTATTTTAATCTAATTGTTAAGTATACATCTGAAATAGGAGGATATATATATATATATATATATTATATATATATATATATATGTGTGTGTGTGTGTGTGTGTGTGTGTGCGCGCGCGCGTGTGCGTGTGTATGCATGTATGTATGTATGTATGTGTGTGTGTGCGTATAGAGGTGGACTGTGTTCAGAAACCGGCCTTTGCATATAATGATAGCAGTGGGTTACATGATATGAAAATTTTATATATATTAAATTCATAATAATGGTTTTGCTGAATTTATATTACTAAACTTGAGCATGAAAGCAAATATATGATTATAATAAATACATCATTATTAACATTTGTATCAATGCTGGACCTCATGAAACTAGATTTTCTTGCTGTGAATCATATTAGGTACTGTAAATGAACGATAATGAAGACTGTAAATGTCTGTTATAGAATCTAATGCCATCATTCATATTTAAACTATGGCTTTGCTATATTTACTTATCACTATAATATGGTCATCTCTCTCTCTCTCTCTCTCTCTCTCTCTCTCTCTCACAAGTCTTAGTCACGAAAATAAAGTTTTTTTTTTACTGTCATAGATGAACTTTTGTCTTTATGCAAATTTAAACACATCAAGCACAAAAATTAACAGTTACATTTTGGCATTTACACCCTTAAGCATTATAAATCTATACAAATATTTAATGGTGCGATGTCTACACCACAGAGGACCTCTACTTTTGATGCAATATAATTTGACGAAGTATTGAGCTTTGGTTTAATTTTATTTCTCTTTTTCTATCTTCCGTGACGGTCGACTCTTTAATAACTGCTAACGTCAATAGAAACCCATTTCGTCTTTCTTCACCCTTTTCAAGAATCGAATGCTGATCCTTTAGTTTGTAAGTCGAGATCACACTACCATTAAGCCAGAAAGGAAAGAGACCGTGCAAGTTTCTATAACTGCAACCTTCATCATGAAAAATTATGTAGAATTAACGTTACATAATGCAGTTGGTTTTATTGTGCATTATTCAAGATGACAAGTTAATTCAATGCTTCTTCTTACAAGCAGTATGTATATTTTTTTTTTTTTTTTTGGAAATTGTAGTCACATTGAATTAGATGTCTTTTACTTTCATTTTAGCTGTTAAAGGCATAGGTTGCTCTACTTTTCCTTGAAATCGCTTTTTATTTCTGGAAACGGATATATATATAAATATATATATATATATATATATGTATGTATGTATATGTGTATGTATATATATATATATATATATACACATACATACATACATACATACATACATACATATACCTACAGCAAATGCAAACGTTTATAGTCCACTGCAGGATAAAGGCCTTAAACAGGTCACTATTCCTGCCTGGGGTTTGCCCAGCTTTCATCAACCCACTATTAAGAGTCTCAAAAAAACTGATTATTTCAATTCAATAGTCATGTATACCTCGGAATTAGGTTGATATAAAAGCTGTCAATCGAGTAGTGTAAGGCGTAACACTTCCGGTTTTCAGCAAGCATATTTGCCGACGTCATCTGTTTTTGCTCATTGGTGACCAATCCAAGCATCGAACGAACAACATTGCTCAACTTTGTTAATCCAACAAGGAGAGAGACGGGGCACTCTCACGTGAGACAATATGGATTTATGCCAGTCCTTTCAAATCCTTTATTAGCTTTGTTCACCTCAGGAGTGAAGTATGTACAGTGTAATCAGTCGACTTTTGATAAACGGTCTGTAACATCATTTATCGTTCTTCGTCTGTGAATACTTGGTGTCGGGTTTTGTAAAATCAAGACTTAACGCTCAATATCTCCTATCATTCCAAGAATTGAACCCAGTTAGGGTTCTGTACAAAGCCATAAACGGCTTTTTGGGACTTTCATTCCACAAGTTTTAGAACTGTTTATTGCGCCTTTATCTGTGATAATGCCACCGAGAAAGAAAGTTATGGCACCATTATTTCACAGGTCTTTCGATTCAGCCACGCGATCTTCTTCTTCTTCTTCTTCTTCTTCTTTTTTTGGACAGCTCTCTTCCAAATTGGTGTAGTTATTCTGGTTTAAAGTCTCCAGAAAAATTAGAATTAACGATGACTATAATTCCATTTTAAACGAGGATTCATAGTCAATGTAACAATGATATTACATTAAGGATACGATAATACAATGAATAATTTGCATGAGAAGTTATATAATCGTTGTCTTTATAATTATTATTGTAAATCTAGAAGTTCGGTAATATGTAAATTAAATCTTAAATTCTGTTATGACGTTAATAACATCTTCCAACATGGAGTGCAATTTAGCTTTGTTGAGATAACCTAAATGTAAAGGAAATTGAATACTCTTCCATCTTTCTTTTAGTTTACTCATTCATCCGACCTAATTCCTTGTTTGGATCAAAGTCCGAAAAACGTCCCTCACAATGTAATCAAGACTTGATTGATGTTCAGAAAGTAGGACAGTATTGATGTGGAGTTATTTCGAGCCCTACATTTGAGGACATGTTTACTCTACTGGTAGGAACGTCAATTTTATAGTATCCTGTAACCTAGAATTATTAGCAGCATATATTATCTGGAGTTTTTTTTTTTTTTTTTTTTTTTTTTTTTTTTTTTTGCATTCAACACCTATGCGTGTAAATATGTATCTTATCTGTCGGCATCATAACTAATAGGTTTAAGTATATAATGATTTTTGTCTTTACTGCGGGCGGAATGGACTACTCGGTCTTTTTTTCAAATGTAAGGTAAAGTAACTTAACCCATCCGCACTTGCAATAATAAGTATTCGTATTGGAAAGCTCCCATATACTTTTTTTATTAGTTCTTCTAAAGTCAAATGGATTATTTGGCATGGAAGGAAAGAATGGAATACTGTAGAAAAATCTAACAGATCCAATTGCTATTGTTTTTCCACTAGGAATTGTTGTAGAATAATGCTGTCTTGCATTCACGTACATTGGCTGTTTATCTATGGATAACGGTCAGTCCGGAATTCAGTTTGGGCATGAGGGTTAAATACAAATATTGAACATTCTGAGGTTTCTAAGGCACAAACAGACCCCCACTTGTTTGTATGTGTTTGTCCTTATCAGTTTCTGTGCGTGTTTGTGTGTGTATATATATATATATATACATATATATATATATATATATATTATATATATATATATATATATGTATATATATATATATAGATAGATAGATAGAGACATTTCTCTCTCTCTCTCTCTCTCTCTCTCTCTATATATATATATATATATATATATTCATATATATGTATATATAAGTGTGTGTGTGTGTCTGGTCTCTGCCTTTGTATGTAGGGGGAAATTTTATCGCGTACCATAATGAATGAATAATCAAATCAACCATAGGCAAGAAAACTTTTGGAAATTCAAGTATTCATAAAAAAAAAAAAACCACTTCTGTATATTATCACTGAGTGTTTATCTTATGTAAGTAGGTCAAGGACCGTGGTTCCTCAACATCCGGATCTCAGCATTGATAATGTTTCTTCAACTTTGTATGATTCTTTTAAAATTTTAGGTGTGATTCTCGACAGCAAATTTACTATTGAGAAACACATTAGGTCTGTGTCTTCTTCAATTACACAAACAATTGACTTATTGAAAAAGTCCTTTAAGATTTTGGTGATCAATCTATTCTGAAGAAGTGTTTTAATTCTATCATTCTACCTTGTTTGAGAATTGTTCTCCTGTCTGGTCTTCAGCCGCTGATTCTCATCTTAATTTGTTGGACAGGAACTTACGGTCTATTAGATTTCTTATTCCTGATCTAGATATTAATCTCTGGCACCGTCGTTAAATTAGTTCATTATGCATGTTGCATAAGATTTTTCATCGTTTTGACCATCCTTTACATTCAGATCTTCCTGGACAGTACTATCCTCTTTGTAATTCTAGGTATGCAGTTAATTCTAATAGTCAGGCCTTCTCCATCTTGAGGCTCAATACTACACAGTACTCTAGAAGTTTTATTCCAGCCGTGACCAATTTGTGGAATGATCTTCGTAATCGGTTAGTTTAATCAGTTGAACTTCAAAAGTTCAGACTCTCAGCAAATGTTTTTATGTTGAACAGGCTTACATAAGTCCTCTTATAGTTTATATATCAAATATCTGTTTTGATGTTGTTAATGTTTTTAGAATATTTTATTTTAATTTTTCATTACTTCTTATATCGTTTATTTATTTCCTTATTTCCTCTCCTCACTGGGTTATTTTTCCCTGTTGGAGCCCTTGGGCTTATAGCATCTTGCTTTTTCAACTAGGGTTGTAGCTTAACTAGCAATAATAAAAATAATAATAATATTAATAATAATAATAATAATAATAATAATAATAATAGAGGAAATGCCCTCCTTGGCTATGGTCAGGAATCTTTAGATTTCTAATGCAAATACTGATAGTACATTTCGAGGTACGAACATCGAAATCTTATACGGTAGAATAAACGCTAAAAGTAATCTGAAAAGAGAAAATATCTTTCCTCTTTTCGTTGGTCGACGTTTCCTTGATTTAATGTCCCTTTTGGGAGCCATATAGGCAGTTCTCATGGTGGCAGTTTTGACAAACTTTATCTCTCTGAAATGCCTCTTGAATTTATACGGCTCTGAAGTGCAGAACCAGGTTGTGATTATTGCGTTTATTTCGAGAAACCAGTGTTAACTTCTTTATATATATATATATATATATATATATATATATATATATATATATATATATATATATATATATATATATATACTGTATATATTTACATATATGTGTGTTTGTAATGTGGGTTTACATATAGTGAATATAGAATATTTTTTTTGTTACATCGAATTAAATCTTCCTTTGGAATATGTCAACACACTCATAAATTATATAATCATCATCCTTGGCCATGGATGATGCACTTATGGTTCGTATAGTACAAATTTCCCTTTGTTATTAAAAACCATTTTTGTTATTCACTATTCGAAAGTATGAAAATCACTCGTGTTAGTGACAAAATTATATATATATATATATATATATATATATATATATATATATATATATATATATATATATATATATATATATATATATATATATATATATATTAGATTGAAAATAATGCACGAGAAGTATTGTTAAGGGAAGGTAAGGAAAATAATTACAACGTATTAAAAATGTATGTTACATAAACCTGTCATAGTTTGTAAAGAAGGTTAAATAATATTTTTCCTCAACTTGAAGATATTAAAGAGATCAGTAACTGGAGTCTCTTTACAGAGAAGTGAAACAAACAAAAAGGGGTTAAACATTGTACATTAGTAACTAACATCTCTACCCAAGTACGTCAGCAAAGTGAAATTCAGAGAAACAATAAAATAAATTCAGAAAAAAAATTACCTGTGTCTGTGTGTCTATGCTGGTACATCTGTTTTTGTTAATGTACAGTTTTCCCATATTTGCATTGCCTGAAGGCGACGTAGTTTTTTTTTTTTTTTTTTTTTTTTTTTTTTTTTTTTTTTTTTGGGGGGGGGGGGCGGATAGGCTGCTTAAAGGTGTTTCCTTATGAGCTGATTTCTTGGAAACACAAAACCGCAGTTATTGCCGCAAACGCCAACATACTGCTGCTAAATTGTAAGGAAGCGTTAGCTCACGAAAAAAGAAAAAAAAAAAAAAACTTGTTTAGATAATGATGCCCTGTTTAGAATCGACGAAAATGAAAATAAAAGTCATATGATAATTTTATGTTGTTAAGACTCCTGAAATTACTCTCAACTCTTTGTAGTTGATTTTATATTCCTATATTCATATCAAACTCAAGGTCATAGCAATCCTTTTTCCATTATCTTATTTTCAAGATTGTTTTATTTGTTATATTTTTAAAGCAATAATGTTAATGAAGAAATCGACAGGCTGGAACAAATAGAAAAACAGGTAATCAATTTGACCTTGACGTGTAACCTCCTGCTGTTTACGACTGTTAATAAAACAAGATGAAATCGCCGTTAGTCTTTAAAAATATAAACACATATTATTATTATTATTATTATTATTATTATTAATTGCTAAGCTACAACCCTCGTTGGAAAAGTAGGATGCTGTAAGCCCAGAGGCTCCAACAGGGAAAATAGCCCAGTGAGGAAAGTAAATAAGGAAAAATAAAATATTTTAAGAACTAACAACATTAAAATAAATATTTCCCATATAAACTATAAATACTTTAACAAACCAAGAGGAAGAGAAATTAGATAGAATAGTGTGCCCGAGTGTACCCTCAAGCAAGAGAACTCTAACCCTAGACAGTGGAAGACCATGAGACAGAAGCTATGGCACTACCTAAGACTATAGAACAATGGTTTGATTTTTAATGAAAAGCTGACAGCAAAGATCAGTCACAAATGTAAAATACTGTAAGTATCTGAAAGTAGAGAAAATACGAAGATAACAAGCCCCCAGATACATAACTTTTGTTTATTCCGCCTCAAGCCCTAACATTTACAAATGCAAATAGGCATCCATCCCTTGGGGCACTCCAGAATGGAAATGGGGTCCCGACCACTTGACATGCATATTCATGACCCTCTCATTCAGCTTTACATTCTCTGACTGTGTATGACCATCTTGGTTATTGTGCGATTATTTAGATTAGGGTTCGTCGTTGTGAGAGTTAATTTCGCATTCCCGCAAGTAATCTCTTTGTTCTTGGCTGTTTGCTTGCACTTTGGAGGGATTTCATTTATGTATTTTTTTTTTAGGGGGGGGGGAGGGGGTGTCAGTCTTTTGTTGGTGCTGGTTATGGTACATTGTGAGTATCGATTAATTATTCATTAAATGTTTTTGACATCGGGATTACTTAACAATGAATGTCAATACAACCTCTCTCTCTCTCTCTCTCTCTCTCTCTCTCTCTCTCTCTCTCTCTCTCTCTCTCTCTCTCTCTCTCTCTCTCTCTCTCTCTCTCTCTCTCTCTCTCATACTTTTTCCAGCATTATCCAGTTAATCCTTAAAGGGAATGTCTTTTCAATGCCACATTCACCCTTTAAATGTTGCCTGGTGGATAAACCCTCTGTGCAATAAAACTTTTAAAAACCCAAGCTGCGTCATACACGTTCACAAAAGGCTAAACAGCATCTTGTCGAGGCCCTTACACACACAGCACCACCAATTCCTATCCTAAAAGATCATACTATTTCGCTTCCTGAGTATCAACTATCAAGGCCCTTATTTTCCATATCTAATACGTCACCCATCCAACCTTTTATAAGCGTTACTCTCGTCCAGCTTCTTATCACATCTGGGTTTTTGGACTCTTTTCGTCATCGTTTTTTCATCCGTTCATTACATATGACAGATTTCCCTCAAAATAGTGTGACCTATCCATTCACAAATTCTTACCTTTTTACAACTTCTACTGATATCTATGATTCTCGTGTTATCATCTCTTCAATCACCACATAAACCATAACACTAGTTAACTAATAGTTAGTATCAATAGCTTTATTCTTGATTACCCTATCAATCCTTTTAGGTTTATAGTATATATATATATATATATATATAATATATATATATATATATATATATATAATATATATATATATATATATATATATATATATATATATATATATATATATTGTAATGAACTCAAGATCGATTATGTTCATCCAGGATTTTCTTTCAGACTGGCTCAGTGCCAAAATACCAGGCAAGAACCAGCAGCGACACAAAATTCAAAAAGCAAAACAACTCTCAAAGAGGGATACAAAAAACACCGAATCAAACTTAACAATAAAATTTAATTAACAAAAGTAGTCTTAAATTACATAAAGTAGTCCTCGAAAAGCTTTCTTAGGAACTGGAAAAACACATACACTACTGTACAATAATAACTCTCGAACCGTCACACGCCTACCTAACTTATATACCTCAGTCGAAGAGAAAGAAAAGGTGTAGGAGGTAGAAAAATACACACTTTCCCTAGCATACGACAGTTAGAGTTCCAGAGTGAAGTAAACCTTAAAACTAATTAATTTTACAATAATTATCAAAATACACCTTTAAATAATAATATATCCTAAATTGGTGATAATAATACTCTTTACAGGTCACGTAGAAATATCCGAAGAATGCTTGCACATGTTATCAAAAACCGCACCGAATCCGTAATTAAAGATCATTATAACATCACCAGCAACTGCCCTACTTCTGGATCATTAGGGGTGTTCTTGCACTGAAGGGATCACTGGGGCAACGTAAATTGTCTATATGATTTAAGCAGGTGAAGGAAGAACTTATACGGTTCGCTTACCGTTCTCCGTCACTAGAAGGCCTCCTCACGACTCCAGGAGGTCAGACACACGGCAACAGCCAGCAGCAGTGGCAGGCAGCAGTACAAAAGCAATAGCAATGCTTAGAAGGCTAAAATCCATTAGCAGGAGCCTCTCCAATTAAATGGTAGCTGCAGGATCAGGAACAAATATCTTCCGATTATCAAGCCGTGAAAAATGCAGTAAGACCTCCTCTGTTGGGGAGCCGACACTCTCTGCCCCGCTGCCCAAAAACGCACTCCAAGTAAACGGAGAGAGAGAGCGAAAGCATAACTGTGTAATGCGGCAGTTCAACAAGCTAATCACTGAAGACGGGCAGTCCGCTCCACAAAACATGAAAAGCAAAAAAAAAGGAATACGGTGAATAAACACTATACAAATAAACACAAACAAAACCTTGGCCGGGGATAAAAGAATGTTCCAAGAGAACTTTTCGTGACTTTAATTAAAACAAATGGCAAAAACCACGAACAAAATATTTAAAGTAATTATGGATTACAGCTCCCCGGGACAAGGAAAAAAAAAATAATTTATTATTTTTTTTTTTAAAAGGTAACTCCTAGCCAATATTAAACTAGTAATTTGTAATGCAAGCAAAAACATGAGCATTGTGCACAAAAGTAAATGCAAATATCAAAAACAAATATTTCATAAACCAAAACCATTATCCTTAAACATTAATATCCACTCAAAGATTATATATAGATAATGTCAAACTCAAACTTATATTAAGAAATCTTCCCAACACCGGACAAGAAAAAAAACAAATTAGAAAATTGCTCAAATGTGATTGATGCAGAGTCCTTTACCCTTACACAATTACTCTTGGATTGCCACCTCATCATTTTCATTACCGAATGTCCTGGAAAGAACATCAGGGACTACGTTGTCTTTTCCAGCCACGTGACAAATAAAAAGGTTATATTCTTGGAGTAAAAGACTCCAGCGCAAAATACGCTGATTTTTATCTTTAAATTTATTAATAAAAATTAAGGGATTATGATCTGTAAAGACCTTTATTGGACATACTGAGTTAGATAAATACACTTCAAAATGTATGATGGCTTTCACCAAGCATAAAGCTTCTTTCTCAATTGTTGAGTAACGTCTCTCTGCCGGTAACAACTTCTTGGAAAAGTAGGCGACTGGATGCGAGGTGCCATTTGCACCCTCCTGCAACAAGACAGCACCTAAACCTGTGTCACTGGCATCTGTAGCCAAACAAAAAGGCAAGGAAAAATCGGGAGAACGTAACAAAGGATAGGTTATTAAAGTACCTTTCAATTTTTCAAATGCATCCTGACACTCGTTATTCCACATAAATTTTACATCTTTCTTTAACAAATTTGTTAAGGGATTAGCAAGGTCAGAAAAATTCTTGATAAACTTCCTATAATAACCAACTAGACCCAAAAATCTACGAATACCTCTCTTGTTTCGAGGAGCTGGGAAGGCTGTAACTGCCTCAACATTCGCTCTCTTAGGAGCGATCTTACCCAAGCCAATTTCATGTCCTAAATAAACCACTTTTGCTTGAGCAAAATCACTCTTCTTTAAATTTATCACCAGACCAGCCTTCCTCAGCACCTCGAACAGCGCTCTTATCCTCTTAAAATGAGTTTTCCAATCATCACTGTAAATCACAAGGTCGTCAATATATACCACACAACCCTCCAGTTCACATGTAATAAAGTTCATCAGCCTCTGGAAGGTAGCGGCGGCATTCTTCATGCCAAATGGCATCACCTCGCATTCATAGAGGCCGTCACCCGTCACAAAGGCTGATATTTTCCTTGCCCGGGGTGTAAGACCGACCTGCCAATATCCTTTTAACAAGTCAAATTTACTTATATAACGAGCAGATCCCACTCTATCTATACAGTCTTCCACCCTGGGCAAGGGGAACGAGTCCGTTTTTGTTATAGAGTTGACCTTGCGGTAGTCAAAACACATCCTAGGCTGACCATCCTCCTTCCTAACCAAAACTACCGGGGAGCTCCAAGGACTGCAGCTCGGTTTAATGAGGTTATGGTCAAGCATGTATTTAACTTCCTTACTGACTATTTCTCTCTTGAGGGGGTTCAGTCTATATGGACATTGCTTAATAGGCGGAGCCTCCCCAACATCAACGTCGTGTTGCAAAATATGGGTCCTACCAGGTGCATCCTGAAAGAGATCTTTGTATTCGTTAATTAAATTAATTAGAGGTGCAGCTTTTTCTGCATCTAAGTGCTGAAATTTAGTATTCAGATTATCTAAAACATCAGAATTATTTTCCAAACCACTTGGGCTAACAGCAAATTTATCGCCCATGAACTGTTCATTTTCGACACTAACTACAGAAATAGGTACTACAGATTCTTCTACAGATCTGTCAATAAAAGATTTCATCATATTAACATGGCAAATACGGGTTTTTCTTCTCCTATCTGGAGTTTCAATCAGGTAATTTACATTGTTAATTTTCTTCAAAACCTTCCACGGACCTGAGAATTCCGCTTTCAGGGGATTGCCAGGCATAGGAAGTAAAACCAACACCTTGTCACCTACATTAAAAACCCTATCTCGTGTTTTAACGTCATACTTAGATTTCATCGAGGCCTGGGCTTTCGCCAAATGTTCCTGAGCAAATGACCGTGCTCTAAGCAATTTCTCCTGCAAATCTGAAAAATAATCCAATACATTAACTTCGGCAGTCTCTCCTTCCCAGTGTTCTCTCACTACATCCAAAGGGCCTCGAACACAGTGACCAAAAATTAGCTGGAAAGGAGAGAGACCCATTGACTCATTGGGGATCGATCGTATTGCAAACAATGCGTAGGGTAATTCCTTATCCCAATCATTCCCAGTCTCAAAACAAAATTTTTTTAGCACAGACTTCAAGGTTTGGTGGAACCTTTCCACCTGGCCTTGGCTTTCCGGGTGATACGGTGCAGACTTCACGTGTTTAATACCAAACTCATTCATTTTCTTTTCAAAATACCTACTCGTGAAATTAGTGCCACAGTCACTCTGAATTACCTTAGGAAAACCAAATCGGGTAAAGAAACCAACCAACACTTCAACCACCTTCTCGGACCGTATACTCCTCAATGGGATAGCCTCAGGGAAGCGAGACATTCTATCAACCATAGACAATATATATTCATTCCCACCGCGCGTCCGTGGCAGGGGACCCACTACGTCAATTATCACTTCCCGAAAGGGTTCGCCCACGGAGGGTATAGGAATTAAAGGAGCCTTGGGTATTTTCTGGTTAGGTCTCCCCACCAACTGGCACACATCACAAGATAATACGTGTCTCTTAATGTCCTTACGCATCCCAGGCCAAAAGAAATGTTCAGCCACCTTTTGAAAGGTTTTCCTAACACCAAAATGTCCCGACAAATCATTTTCATGTGCTAAATACATTAATTTATTTCGGTACCTTTCCGGAACAACCAATTGTCTGCACGACTCTACCTGATGGGCAGGTGCATTAGCCGACCTACTCAACCTGTAGAGCAAACCTTTCTCTTTGACGAATACTGGCTTCACCAAATCCTCGGGATTGCCGAGTTCTAATTTAGAAAACTCCTTACTCTGTGCCATTTTGAACGCCTTGGCGTCCCAGTTTACGTCATCCAAATTAACGATTTTCTTATCACTACAACCAGTCCTCATGTCAGTCATTTGTCTGTCTACTTGATATAAATCTAAGTTAACATCCTCGAGATCCATCTCCCGAGCTCTAGACCGAGTTACTACAGAGACAGGCTTATAAAAATTAGTTTCAATCTCATCGCCTTCACAAGTCACATTCAGGAGAGTCAAAATTGGACATATATTATCAATTGCACCTTCACCTTCAGCCAAATCATTCCCTAAAAGAAGGTGAATTCCGGGAACTGGCAAACTGTCTACCACAGCCAGTTTAGCAGTCCCTTTAAAATACTTGGTGTGAATATTAAACTTCTCTAAAGGACAAGACGTAATAGAGTTCGGGAAACCACCCAACACCACAAATTCATTATTAGAAAATACAAAATCCTTTGGAACAGCAGTTTTTAATATGAGAGACTGTGCTGCTCCAGAGTCCCGTAATACCTTTAAACAAACCTTTGTTCTTTTATTGTTACCAACAAACACAGATCCGTCAGAAATGTACCTCTTAAATTTTAGTCATTTTTCCTGTTCCATACTTTGGTTTACGTTTGTCGTTTTTTCAGCTACAACAATGTTTACTGGATTAGACCTTCTCTCCTTAAAGTTTTTCCAACCGTAACAATTAGCCTTTACGTGCCCCGTCTTGTGGCACCAATAACACTTCACACTACTACTACTACCAAAATTTCTACCACTACTACCACCACCATTAACCGATCTACTACTGTTTACGAAACTACGAGAGTCGCTTACACCTCTGTCTTCATTAGAAAGTTTTTCTGACCCGTCTTTATTTGACCTTGATGTTCCTTTAGAAGACTGACGATTATTACTATGTGTATTATATTCATGGGGGAAGAACCTATCCTGATTAATTCTTTTCCTAAGGGGTTCCTCCCGATGAGTAAGTGCATACTCGTCGGAAGCAAT
>NC_090761.1:32857416-32859916 GCF_036898095.1 Palaemon carinicauda
TCGTCCAAAGAATTCACAGAGAATGTACATAAAGGGATAATTTCCTTTTGTTCTTAATTTCCATCAGTACGTTATTTATAATCGAAGATTCATAATAAAACTCACACAAGTATATATATATATATATATATATATATATATATATATATATATATATATATGTATGTATGTATGTATGTATGTATGTATGTATGTATGTATGTATATATATGTGTGTGTATGTATATGTATATATATACATACATATATATATATATGTACACAGTATATAGATATGAGCGTGTGTGTGTTGTAATGGTTGGTTGAATGTAGAACCTTAGACTATTGTTTATCGCTAACTGAAAACTAAGAAAATAGAGTTTAAAGCTGGGTTTTTACATTCAGAAGATCAAGATATTCTTCAAAGATATAAAATGTCCGTCGCGTCACGGGAAACGGAAACTGTGTGAGGATTCTATTTTACCGATCATGCAATAGCTTGTTTGCTGCCTAGACTTATTTATTATTATTATTATTATTATTATTATTATTATTATTATTATTATTATTATTATTATTATTATTATTGCTAGCTAAGCTACAACCCTAGTTGGAAAAACAAAATGATATAAGCCCAAGGGTTCCAGCAGAGAAAAATGGACCAGTAAGGAAAGGAAACAAGGAAATAAATAAACGATTGGAGAAAAAATGAACAATTAAAATAAAATATTTTAAGAACAGTACCAACATCAATACAGATATTTCATATATAAACTATAAAAAGATTTATGTCAGTCGGTTCAACAAAAACATTTGTTGCAAGTTTGAACTTTTGAAGTTGTATCGATACAACTATTTGATTAGGAAGATCATTCCACAATGTGGTCACAGCTGGAATAAAACTTCTAGTATACGGTGTAGAATTGAGCCTCATGGTGGAGAGGCCTTACTGTAAGAATTATCTGCATACCTAGTATTACGAACAGGATGGAACTGACCGGGAAGGTCCAATTGTAAAGGGTGATCAAAATTATGAAAAATCTTATACAACATGCATAACAAACTAATTGAACGACGGTGCCAAAGTTTAATATCTAGATCAGGAATGAGAAATTTGATAGACCGTAAGTTCCTGTCCAACAAATTAAGATGAGAATCAGCAGCTGAAGACTAGACAGGGAGCAATAATCAAAACAAGGTAGAATGAAAGAACAAGACCACGTCTTCAGAATAGATTGATCACCGAAAATATTAACTTCTCAATAAGCCATTTTTTTGTGCAATTGAAGAAGACAGACCTAAAGCCGAATCAGTGTTATTTAAGATATGGTAGTGAATGACTTCAAGATATTCAATAATTTTTAAGATTTAAAATCGGTTGTAACTACTGTTTTCTCGTCACAACCATTCCTCATTATGAGCAATTTTTATGACCCTCTTCCACAGATAATGACTGGAAAAAAATTCGACACTTCCATTCAATTTTTTAAAATTCCATGGATTGCGAACTTTCAACTTATAGATATATGTTTTGTTGTTCGGCTTAGGAGTTACATAAAGACCTTTTCGTTCATTAATTTGTTATTTAGATGAAGATTCACCAAAATTTATCATTATACATACATACATATACCAATGGCACTTCCCCCAATTTTGGGGGGTAGCCGACATCAACAAATGAAACAAACAAAAAAGGGGACCTCTATTCTCTACGTTCCTCCAGCCTAACCAGGGACTCAACCGAGTTCAGCTGGTACTGCTAGGGTGCCACAGGCCAACCTCCCACATTATCCACCACAGATGAAGCTTCATAATGCTGAATCCCCTACTGCTGCTACCTCCGCGGTCATCTAAGGCACCGGAGGAAGCAGCAGGGCCTACCGGAACTGCGTCACAATCGCTCGCCATTCATTCCTATTTCTAGCACGCTCTCTTGCCTCTCTCACATCTATCCTCCTATCACCCAGAGCTTTCTTCACACCATCCATCCACCCAAACCTTGGCCTTCCTCTTGTACTTCTCCCATCAATTCTTGCATTCATCACCTTCTTTAGCAGACAGCCATTTTCCATTCTCTCAATATGGCCAAACCACCTCAACACATTCATATCCACTCTAGCCGCTAACTCATTTCTTACACCCGCTCTCACCCTCACCACTTCGTTCCTAACCCTATCTACTCGAGATACACTAGCCATACTCCTTAGACACTTCATCTCAAACACATTCAATTTCTGTCTCTCCATCACTTTCATTCCCCACAACTCCGATCCATACATCACAGTTGGTACAATCACTTTCTCATATAGAACTCTCTTTACATTCATGCCCAACCCTCTATTTTTTACTACTCCCTTAACTGCCCCCAACACTTTGCAACCTTCATTCACTCTCTGACGTACATCTGCTTCCACTCCACCATTTGCTGCAACAACAGACCCCAAGTACTTAAACTGATCCACCTCCTCAAGTAACTCTCCATTCAACATGACATTCAACCTTACACCACCTTCCCTTCTCG
>NC_090761.1:32864916-32904916 GCF_036898095.1 Palaemon carinicauda
TAACATAAACCAAGTTAGCAAAAAGTAGAATAATATCACTCGAAGCTTTCCTTTTCCCAGTGAAACCTGCTATGTTGATCCGTAGACTCTGCCATATGACGGACGGGACTAATAATATCAAAGAGGGTTTCTCATAATGTCCCGCTAAGTTAGGGTTACCCAGCGACAAAGGATCCCATTCTCATTATATTAGGACGTTAGTTCCGGGATATGGCCCAGGAATAGAGAACGGCAGGGATTAGAAGTATGGGATGTGTGTGCCTCTGTCGTTTATAGTTCTGAGAATCATTGCGGAGTGTTTGAGGTGTTTCGTCCTCCCTGTTTGTTTGTGCATACATACAAACCCATGTACGCACACACACACACACACATATATATATATGTATATATATATATATAACGGATTTTGAGCGAAGCGAAAAATCTATTTTTGGGTGAGATAGCCATGTCGTCCTGATGGAAGTTCCTATAGGGTAGCTTCCTAGGGTATATTACAACTACGGCGATATTCCCAGAGAATTTACCTTAAGGTACCAGAATTCTAACTCCTGGAGCGAGTATCCCTCGTGAAAGGGATATCGCGACATATCAGAGGACGTATTCTAGACACGTCACATGGCAATCTACGACCTGAACAGAGATTTCGTCTCGTAGGAGGGAGATTGACGAGATACGAATTCGGGAAAGAAAAAGGGGAGCCGCTCCCAAGGCTTCCCTATCCCCCGATTCGTATGCGTGCCTGGCGCCAATCCTGGCGCCATCTGTATTCCTTGTAGCGTACACGAGGTGCTACAGATACTGTATGTAGGGAGGGGTCCTACAGCCCTTTCTTAGAAAGGCAAGGGCGGGTCCATCAGGACGACATGGCTATCTCAGCCAAAAATAGATTTTTCGCTTCGCTCAAAATCCGTTTTTTGGGCTCAAGCCATGTCGTCCTGATGGAAGTGTACCAGAGCATTACTGTATCTGTGGATTCTCAGAACGTGCCGTACTCCCCGGAGGTATTTATTCCCGGTCGACTAGACCTAGAGACCTAAGATGTTACCGTTATACATCTTTTCAACTAACTATAAACTATGTTAGAGCTTCCTGCCCCCTACAGGGAAGAGTCCTACTAGACTCTGGAAAGTCTCGAAGAGTACATATATCTATGTATGAATACCAGGCAAGCTAATATAGTGGTCTCGCCCTATATTAAGTAAAGCATAGTTTGTATAGAACCACTGCGTCAATATATTGACCAGTAATCCGCACAATACTTGTATTGGACAAAGGTTTATATCCGCATAGGAAGAAACTAATAAAACCGCCCTCGTCCCTTTATGGGACGGAGTCCTCCCATTAGGGGACTTACATAAACCAATGCAACATAGCTTGCATAACAGAACAATTCTATCAGAATTATCCCAGATAAGATACATAGAATTAAAATGCTCAATTATACCAATAAATTGACACAGGTGAAAGAGACGCAAGGTTCTCAAGAACAAGTTTATTGATAGATAATAAACAGACAGGTTAACAACAAATATATATATTTATATAAAAGAGGGTAACCCAAAACTTTAAGCATAAGTATGATAGTAAACAGAACTTGTTTATCTGAAAGAAAAACCATTAAACACCACTTTAATAAGATACCAAGGTATCAAGTCATAAAAAATCTGTATTACAAATCAATCACATTAGCGTTAGAAACGCTTGGCACACATGTCTGAACTTATGCAAGGTTCACCTTTGAAAGAAGGAACAGTCTATATGGGCACTTGGTGCCCTCATTTAGTTTGTAGTACAGTATGTACCTACACACTCACCCTGGACTTAATCGTCCCAATTAAGACCACTGTTCCTCGCAGAGTTAAACAGTAGGGTTAACTACACGACCCACTGCTACCACAGATCTCTTAAGTTCCTCTACTTGCTTCGCATAGTGGCGAAAGAACACCCTGGAAGACTTCCAGCCCGTGTATGAACGAAGATGTTCAAAATCCATACAATTAAAGAAATTTAGGGATGAGGCAACTTTCCTCGGATCATGACCTGCGGGTGTACTGTCAGGATCCGCTCTGCGAATAAAATATGTCATTTTCGCTCTGAGTTGATTCAGAGATAAATTTGAGCCTGATGTTTCTCCCCTGAATAGTTGACTACCCTTGAAGTCTAAAGTTCTACGAAGATAGACCTTTAGGCATTCTACTGGACATAGAGATGCATCTTCTTTCAGAGGGCAGATTCTCCAGGGACCCCACCTGTTGGTGGGTAACTCATTCTTGGCGAGAAACGTAGGATCCGGAAACAGGTTCAGCTCCCCCCCATCCAGGAACTGAACACGACCTGCCTCTCTCGAGAGGGCTACGATCTCACTAACCCTGGCCCCGGACGCGAGTGCAAATAGGAAAATAACTTTTTGCGTCAAATCCTTTAACGCACATTCTTCATTGCTCAACAGGGAGGCGAAATGAAGAACTTTGTCTAAAGACCATGAGATGGGCTTTGGAGGTGCTGAAGGTCTGAGCCTAGCGCAGGCTTTCAGAACTTTATTAAAGATCTCGTTACCTAGGTCGATCTGGAAGGCAAATAAAATGGGTCTCATCAAAGCCGATTTACACACTGAAATCGTGTTAGCTGCCAATCCTTGGCCATGGAGGTGGATGAAGAAAGATAAGCAGAAGTCTGTTGAGATCTCCTGCGGATTCTTTGCCTTTACAAAGGCCACCCATTTTCTCCAAGATGACTCATATTGCCTTCTAGTCGATTTGCACTTGTATTCCTCTAGGAAGTCTATGCTGGCTTTCGAAATCCCGAAGCGCTTTCTCACAGCTAGGGCGAGAAAATCATGAGCTGCAGGGTCTGGGTTTTCTGTAATGAAGCGCAGACAGTCGACTTCTGGACTCGCTGGGTCAGAACTGGATGTGGTAGCGGCACGAACTTCATCTGTAGTTCCAACGCCAAGGGGAACCACATACTGTTCGCCCACTTGTGGGCCACTATTGCCGCTACCCCCTTGAAGGATCTCAGTTTGTTGAGGACCCTCAACAGAAGGTTGTGAGGAGGGAACAGATAAATCCTGGACCATCTGTTCCAGTCGAGGGACATTGCGTCCACTGCTTCCGCTAAGGGGTCCTCGTACGGGGACACGTACAGGGGCAACTTCTTGTTGTCTTTCGTCGCAAAGAGGTCTATTTGCAGTTCTGGGACTTGATTCAGAATGAAGGAAAATGATCCTGCGTCTAAGGACCATTCCGACTCTATCGGTGTGAACCTGGATAGAGCGTCCGCTGTCACATTGCGGACTCCTTGAAGGTGAACTGCCGACAGGTACCACTTCTTCTTTTCCGCCAATCGGAAAATGGCTAACATCACTTGGTTGAGAGGTGGTGACCTCGACCCTTGTCGATTCAAGCATCTCACAACCACCTCGCTGTCTGTCACCAATCTTATGTGGATCGAGTGACGCGGGGAGACTTTCTTTAAGGTAAGGAGCACTGCCATAGCTTCTAGAAAGTTTATATGAAAGGTCCTGAATAGCTTGGACCAAGTCCCCTGGACTTTTTTCCGATGAGAGTGACCTCCCCATCCCTCCTTTGAGGCGGCTGAGTGAATCGTCATCGACGGGGGAGGTGGCTGAAGAAGAACCGACTTCTTTAGATGTCTGTCTTGGGACCAAGGTCTGAGAAGAGTACGTAGCCGAGGCGGCACTGGTCTTCTCAGGTCTCTTCGCGCGTTTGATGCATACCTTCTCCAAACTCCGGTTGCATCCTTTAGCTGTGCTCTTAGCACTGGGTCTGTCACTGAAGCAAACTGGAGAGAGCCTAGTACCCTCTCCTGTTCGCGTCTTGATATCCTTTCGGAATCTAGAAGTCTCTTGACAGAGCCCGCTATCTCCTTCCTTTTCTTCATTGGGATGGAGAAACTGTGTGACAAAAGGTCCCAGTGGATTCCCAGCCACTGGAACTTTTGGGATGGAGAAAGTCGAGACTTTTTCTTGTTGATCTTGAAGCCTAGGTACTCTAGGAACTGGATCACCTGACTGGAAGCTTGCAAGCATTCGGTCTCGGATGCTGCCCACACCAGCCAGTCGTCCAGGTAGGCTACTACCTGAATTCCCTTTAGGCGTAATTGTTTGAGAGCTGCGCTCGCAAGCTTCGTGAAAATCCTTGGGGCTATGTTTAGCCCGAATGGCATGGCTCTGAAGGCGTACAGTTTCCGTTGTAGCCTGAACCCTAGGTAGGGGGAGAGTCGACGGCTGATTGGAATGTGCCAATAGGCGTCTGACAAGTCTATAGAGACTGAGTATGCCCTCTTGGGCAGTAAGGTCCTTATGTGTTGCAGTGTTAGCATCTTGAATTTGCAATTCACTATGAACTTGTTGAGTGGTGACAAGTCCAGAATGACTCTGAGCTTTTCCGAGTCTTTCTTGGGAACACAAAACAGCCTCCCTTGGAATTTGATGGACTTCACCTTTCGGATCACATTTTTCTCCAACAGTTCTTGAACGTACTCCTCCAAAATGGGGGTGGAGTGTTGGAAAAACCGAAGGCATGGGGGTGGAGTGCTGTACCAGCTCCAACCCAGTCCATTCTTGAGTAGGCTTTGGGCCCAGGGATCGAAGGTCCAGCGATCCCAAAATTTCATCAGTCTCCCTCCTACCGGTATCATTTCACTTGGACTGCCGTCCTGAGGTCTTGCCTCCCTGACCACGACCACCTCTGAATCCCCTTCCCCTTGAGGGGCGCCTAGACGAGCCTCTGGCTGCTCCTCTAGGTTTTGCACGAAAGGAAGAAGACTGTCCTTCGAACGTTGGGGCGAATGTGGTTGACTGACCTGGCACAGCCTGGGGTACCCACTGAAAGGCAGTCGGGGTTTGTGCCACTATCTGGGGCACTGGAGGCAAAGGCAATTGCAGTTGCTGTTGCTGTCTATAAGGCTTGGCTGGCCGAAATGGTAGCCTAGTCTTCATATTCTTCCTCTTTGGTTGAGGACCCTCATCCGGGGAAGATTTTCTTTTGATAGCCAGGCCCCACTTCTGGAGAAGGTTTCTATTCTCCACGGCGGCCTTATCAACAACCTCTTTGACCACATCGGTAGGGAAAAGGTCTTTTCCCCAAATGTTGGAGGAGATTAATTTCCTTGGTTCGTGTCTCACCGAAGCCCCGGCGAACACGATCTCCCTGCAAGCTCTCCTTGCCTTGATGAAGCCATAAAGGTCCTTCGTCACTGTGGCTAGGTGAGACTTAGCCACTACCATGAACATTTCATGGACCTTAGGGTCACTTGCCATTGTCTCAAGAGTGGTCTGATGAGACATTGAGGCAGCCAGTCTTTCTTTGGTCTCGAACTCTCTTCGTAAAAGAGATTCGGGCAGCTTGGGGAGGTCCTCGCCGAATTGCCGTCCGGCAATATCAGCCTCCAACTTTCCCACTGAGAATGTCAGATGGACATCCTTCCAGTCTTTGTGGTCCATAAGCAGAGCCAGCGACAAGGGTTTACACTCCTCCAGGGAGGGGCAAGGCTTGCCGGCCTCGACTGCCGTTAGGACAGCCGCAAACCCTTTTTTTAAAAAGGGGAAGGCTCTATCAGGAGAGGACACAAAAGAAGGGAGCTTCTTGCTCAATGCAACTACCTTCGAATTCGAGAAGCCCCTCTCTTTCATCGAGGATGAAAGTAGGGCTTGAGCCTTAGCGTGGTCCATAATAATGACCTCCTTCGGCTCTGTCTCCTCCCTTGAAGCTGGTTCTTTTCTCAGCCGGACATAGCAGTCCGGATATGATGCCTTGCTGGGCCAGAATTCTACCTCCTCTAGGGGAACTGAACCCAGCTTATCCGAGATGACGATCTTACCAGTCGTCATCGGCATGTGCTCAGCATACCTCCATGGGTTAGCATCTGAGCATATGGGAAGGTCTTTCACATTGAGCCTTTTCTGGGGCCCATGTGATTCTGCTAGGGACTGCATACGCAGTTCCATTGCAGCCGCCTTCTCCTGATTCTCCTTCTGCATTTGTTGGATCATTCCAACAATCGAAGAGAGGGCCTGTCCCAGTTCTACTGGGAGACCTGCCGATGTTGAGGGGATAGGCTCCGGCATCTGAACCGGAGTAGCCGACACCTCATCGACCTCATCCTCTACGACATCCGGGGTTTGAACTTGATCCTGACCTTCTGCCAGGAGGTCTTCTTCCAAACGTTCGTCCAGGTCAGACATCCTGTCACACAACTGGATGTCTTGCATCGCATCTGCGACTTCCTCGTCCACCTGGACTTGATCTTGAGGGATCTCCTCTTGAGGCTGGGGAATCACTGCCTCAGCTGATGCCTGGGGAAAAAGATACGCCCTCATCTTCTCACTTGGAAGATAAGGGCCAGAGGTGTTCTTATTGAAGCCCCTTACCCAAGTACGAAGCTTTTCCCTAGCTATATCCCTTGATTCCGCCGTTCTAGGGGAATCAAAAGCCTCAGTAATCAGGTTAGTGCATACAGTACATACCTGAGGGTCCCAATACTGGAGATCATCCTTGGAGACAGCGCATGCTGCGTGTCTCCTACAACACTCATGTCCGCAGAGGTTCTTGCTGCGGACATTGCAGAAAACATTTCCGCACTTCGGAGATTCCTCCTGTAAAGAGAAGAAATCTCCATGAGTATCAAGTGAACTATGTATCACTGGATATGCATAGTATAGCATAACAATTCATAAAGGAAAGACACACACTTGTGTTTCCCTCACAACCCATTGTTGCAGCCTTCCAGATAATAAAATCAAAATGGTTTATCTCTACTAGAGTAACCAATGCAAGGTTTCCAGAGGAAACAGGTGGAGCTCACACCTAGGCAATGATTTTAAAATCCTGGATAATAGACAGGGAAGAACTCTGCTTCTTGTCTGAGGGCAACAGCAAAGGGCTGTGCAAGAAAACACAATAGTGTTAGAAGATACAGTGCTGTACCTAAACCTTTACTATAGTTTTCTTCTTACTGTATATGCTATACAGAAGAATACTAGTACAGTATAGGAGGATGTGTGCCGGCCTGCCTTTGCCGGCCGGCACACACCACAACTAGCTTTAAAGTATACTACTTAACAGCTATAGGGCGGCAGCACTCTGGTTCAAATGCCTGTGCCGGCGGCAGCAACTGCCGGCCGGCAACAGCCAGTGTTGGCCGGCAATGACTGCCGGCCAGCAACTAC
The DNA here is from genome assembly GCF_036898095.1 of Palaemon carinicauda. Lineage (NCBI taxonomy): Eukaryota > Metazoa > Arthropoda > Malacostraca > Decapoda > Palaemonidae > Palaemon > Palaemon carinicauda. The sequence continues at coordinate 32,872,106 of NC_090761.1, forward strand.
ACAAGGTAGTACCCAGCTGCCGGCCACACTCTTGGTGACCGGCAGACAAGGACTGACATAAGCCGGCCGGCAAAGGTACAAGACCGATGCCAGCCGGCAGCAAAAGAACCAGAAGACTACACCTGCCCGGCTGCCGGCCTCATAGTCCGGCAGCCGGGACAGGTACAGCACTAGAAGAAAATAGAATGGATGCCGGGATAAGAGTGTACACAACCCCCCAAGCCCGGCAACCGAAAGAGTGCATATAAGGAAGGGGAGAAACTTAATTCAGGCTTCCTTGATCAATGCTCTGCCGGCAGGCATGGATGAGGGACCAAGAGAGGTCCGGGCAGCACTCGAAAACATAAGACCCTTGCCGGCCAGCATCTCTGCCGGCCGGCAATGGGCTTAGTCAATTCCACATCCCAACCTATACTAGGTCCAGAAGTAGAATGACGTACAGTACAGTAATACCCCTGCCGGCCAGCTCTGCCGGCCGGCAAGGTACAGTACAGTAATGGCTAGGCCATTACGGAGATAGAGGGGGAAGGGACAAGAGGGTCCTGCCAACCTTGCTTTAGTGACAGATCACCCGCAGCCAAGAACTTTGTCTTAGCCTAAGGGAGATCTAAGGGAAAGGGCCAGCAATACTTGCCAGCTTCCAGAGCACCAAAGCAAGGAAGGCGTTGCTACTCCCAAGGGAAGATTTTATCCTCCCCCGAGAACAGCAACAGGACTTAGTCTGGTCGATCACAAAAGAAGGAATCATAACTTACAGAAACCTTCGGTAGTGACCTAAGGGAGCTAAGCTCCCTTTGTAAGTGTTAGGTCAGCGAGGGGGACTCTGCCCCAAGCCAGACAACACGGACTCAGACTAAAAACTCTGTTGTTCTGTCCCTCTTTGAACCAGACTTTGCTGGAACAGGAAGGTACAGTAACACCTTAGTATAGTTTTATCGAAAATAAATTCGGAAAAAACCACTTAGGGATAAGCCCAAGGCTTAAACAGAGGGAAAGGGATTGCATACCTTCTCCGAAGAAAAGAAAGCAACCGGGGAGTATGATAAAGTATACTAAGGCTCCATAAGCAATTAGCCTAGGCACCAAGAGAATCGATTACCTAATTCACCGAAACTCTCACGTATACAATCTTGGAAATATTCCACACAGTCTAAAATGTATAAAATATAGCCTAAAGCTTCAATAAAATTTTAATTACACTCGGAAAAACCAAAATCATGCATTAAGTACCAGGACCAAACGACTAGGCTACATGGCCTAGCGTAGGCCAGAATGGCGAATACTTCGCCAAATAATACTAAGCACGAAAGGAAATCCTATGTAAAGCTAAATAGCTAAAATTTATTAAGCAAAACAACCAGGAATGTCACTCTGACTAACTAATTTATACCTAGCGAGTGACAGTGTCCAGGACACCTCTGGTAGGCTACGGCTCTTGTATCAAAGATTAATCCTATTAATCACTCAAAATTTTACCAAGAGCCTACATTTATACATAACAGACACTATACTCAACTTATCCGAGGCCAACAAAGACGGAGAAGCCATGAAAAGCTGAATAAATCCAAGATTTGCGACAAAAAACAGGAAAAAACACCGAGTTGTTAAGCTACGCAAAAAGGAATACAGATGGCGCCAGGATTGGCGCCAGGCACGCATACGAATCGGGGGATAGGGAAGCCTTGGGAGCGGCTCCCCTTTTTCTTTCTCGAATTCGTATCTCGTCAATCTCCCTCCTACGAGACGAAATCTCTGTTCAGGTCGTAGATTGCCATGTGACGTGTCTAGAATACGTCCTCTGATATGTCGCGATATCCCTTTCACGAGGGATACTCGCTCCAGGAGTTAGAATTCTGGTACCTTAAGGTAAATTCTCTGGGAATATCGCCGTAGTTGTAATATACCCTAGGAAGCTACCCTATAGGAACTTCCATCAGGACGACATGGCTTGAGCCCAAAAATATATATATATATATATATATATATATATATATATATATATATATATATATATATATATATACACACACACACACACACATATATATATATATATATATATATATATATATATATATATATATATATATATATATATATATATATATATATATACCTTTATTAATAAATGAAACTAAAAAAATAGAAAACCATTTTAAACGATTATGTTGATTATTGTGTGATTGCAGATTCGTCTTGCAGAGTACAAAACCAGGAAAAATGAGAATAATCTATTTCCGAGGCAAGCGATTGGTTATCACTTACAAGATGGTAATTATAGCAATAAGGAATAAGGAGACGTTGAAACGAGAGAATTCCAAGGCTTTGCAATTTAAAGAGGGAACAGGTCACCTAACGTAACGCTCCAGCGATTGCAACTGATTTCCAGTCTTGACGTGTTATTAAGTAGTCTGGTTAATGTTTCCAGAGGACAGTATATCTTTCAATTAATAGGAATAGTTGCCAGAATAATTATGCTCTTTAATATGCATATGCACTTGACGTGAGCAAGTTTATTAGGAATGTTTCATGTAATAAAGCATCGTACATTTGCACAGAAGAGTCCCAAGTAGTCTCATACCTCCTTCATTCTCTTGGTGATTATTGAAGAAGCAGTTAGTAATGACTCTTCTGTCGTGTGAAAATTCGTGGAAAAACAATCAGCATCATGTCATTCCGTGTGTCGAATTGTTATCTGATAAAAGTCCATTAAGAATTAAATTGAAAAGAATATACATGTTGATTAAAACTACTAACTCGAGAACAACGGTTGCAACGAATGTTCTTTATTTTTTTTTTTTTTTTTTTTTTTTTTTTGTGGGCGTTTCTTATTCGTCTTTTTGTTTTACACATTTTTTACGAACAAACTGTCGTCTATATGACAGAGTAAATCCAGAGAATAGGCAAAAACATCACTTCCGCATATGTCTCCCCTTGACACACAGGCCCCAGCCGCTTCACTCAGACAAAAAATCTCCTCGGTGATAAACAAGATGTCAGTGTGCCGGAAGCCAAGATTAGCATCAATCTATGCGTCTTTTATACGTTGGCAAACTTTTAATAGCAAATCATTACAGTAAGCTGGGAGCAAAATATAAAGTAATGTCTGGAATATCTATGTTTACAGATAGCAGATTTCGATATCTTTTAACCCGATTGTCACAATAAGGCTCATTTTAGCTCCTAGGAATCTATCAAGGGTTTTTCTTTGGCAGTTTTAAAATAGCTTCTAGGTCTCCAAATCTCTCATCTTCTGCATCTTAGTCCCCTTTTCGCTCTGCCTTCCACTGGAGCTGAAGTAAACATAAGGTCGACCTTCCGTGTCTCTTTAGTTTTTAAAGTGGTTTTGCTCTCAGGACTTATAAATAAAATCGACACCTAAAGAGGATCTCAGAAGATTGTTTGGAGTTTTGAAGTTGAGAGAGAGAGAGAGAGAGAGAGAGAGAGAGAGAGAGAGAGAGAGAGAGAGAGAGAGAGAGAGAGAGAGAGAGAGATAAGATAACGGCCTCTTAAGACGGGAGACGTATCTACCTTAATGTGATGGATGTATATTGATCAAATATATTTAAGTTCATGGAGGACTATTCGATTCCTCGATTTAGGCTTTATGGTGTTTGTCTTTGGAATTCCCATAATTCAGTATAGTTCCTAACATCTGAGACCTTCCTATATTTATTATTATTACTTGCTAAGCTACAACCCTAGTTGGAAAAGCAGGATGCTATAAGCCCAGGGGCTCCGACAGGGAAAATAGGCGGAAGATCTGTTGCCAAGTTTTCCTACATTTCCTTTTCATATTTGATTCGGGTTTGGACTAGAAAATGGGTTAAATCATATGGCCCATAAGCCATTGTACTTAGAAATACAAAAACAAAACACTATGAGATAGCGGACACCCTTTAATTTTGGCTTACATGCAAATTCATTCTCTGATTTCAGAGTACACGATTATAGTTGGAGGATTTTTTGGGTTAGGTTTATATATAGGCATGGATTTGTAATATTTTAGAATGCTAAGGAAATTTTTGAGTATTAATAGAACTCACCAAATACTACAAAGTTTAACAATTTAGAAAATAAAATACTCACCAAAACAGAAAATAGATTTGTGCTGGTCTTACAAGTGAGTGATTATTCCAACGTTTAGCTCAAAGAAACTCCTTTTCTAAATCTGGGTCCTTCGTCAGTAGTTTAAGAAGGAAAGGAAGAAAATGTAAACATTAAATCAATACCTAGAAGAGGGTTGGGCGGAGGACATGAAATTATAATGAGCGTACTTTAAAAGCTCCCATTCCCTCTCGCATACAAAGAGGGGACATTTAATATGATAATGAATTCTACGGATATCTCAATAGTATGGCATTCTATAAACTTAGCTCAAACGGATTACTGGACGTACGCACCCATACACTCAAAAATTCTTCTTTTCGTTTTTTTTTTTTTTTTTCGAAGCCTTTGATAATGGATGGTAACCATGGAAATTAAATTTATTTTATTTTATTTTGTAGAGACTGAAAACTAATGGAATTGGTAGGGAAAAAAGAATTTTTTTTCCTTTTACATTATCTCCCACCTCTTTTTCAACTCTCAGATTTTCGTGCTTTTTTTTTTCTTTAGGAAACTTCATCTGTTCTTCTAATTTAGTTTTTAAATAACACATGGGAATCACGTTTATCTACTCTGTAGTTTATAGTGCATGTGTGTGTGTATATATATATATATATATATATATATATATATATATATATATATATATATATATATATATATATACACACACACACACACACACACACACACACACACACACACACACACACACACACACATATATATATATATATATATATATATATATATATATATATATATATATATATATATATATATATATATATAGATAGATAGATAGATAGTGGTGAGCAGGGAGAGAAGGGCCTAAAAAGTATTTGATATATAATATATATGTGGTACAAAAAAAGGGCAGAATTTTAACAATCTTAATTATGTCTTGTGCATAGCATCTTGCTTTTCCAATTAGGGTTGTAGCTTACCTAATAATAATAATAATAATAATAATAATAATAATAATAATAATAATAATGAATTCTTCAACAACAACAAGGCAAGAAGCATGATGTTGCTACCTTAAGAGAACTATAGTAACGGCCAACGAAAAATAGTATGAACCTGGCATTAGCCAGTATAGTAAAACGCATTATTGCTATCACTGAAGAATTGATGTTCATAGTGGCAGTTGAGTAGGTTCTAGAAATCTAGATTACTAAAAGAATTTTTTCTTCAGTCGTTTGTATTGCTTTTGTACGAAGAAAGCTTATTTATCATTTTAACTACTTTGATTTACATACGAAGAAAGTATCATTATTATTATTGCCAAAAGATTTTATTGCCATAGCCATGTATTATGCATTAAGTGATAATGACATTATGTAGGAGTAGAAACGCATTGATTTTGAATATTCTGAAAGTTCCGATAAGTTGCTTGACAAGTTATTACAAGATTAAAATTTCCTCGAAGCTTTTTTAATCATTATAAAAATTAGTGGTTAAAGGATCCACAGTTGTGTAAAGGTATAACATATAGGTATGTTTAAAATGTTGGAATCTCCTTTCAGAAGCTAGTTTAAAAACATTCTGACAAGCTGATGAAAATTTTGGGAGGCCAGCGAAAGCCTTATGTTTTCTAAGAAGCACAAAGTGTTTGTCATATTGCAATATTGTTATTATTCAACGTTTCGTTGTTATATACTTATAATATAGTTGTGAGCATTACCAATGAATTTGAAACAAGAGAGAGAGAGAGAGAGAGAGAGAGAGAGAGAGAGAGAGAGAGAGAGAGAGAGAGAGAGAGAGAGAGAGAGAGAGAGAGAGAGTTAATTTCCTGGTTCTTATGACCAAACGCGGAATCTCTAGACTCTAGAGTATTGCAATTTATAAAGGGAAGGAAGAGGGGAAATTGATCAAGGGGATAATTTTTAGTTATGAAGGGACAGTCTAAAGAGAAAGGAAACTGGCACTGAGGAGAAAGATAGAAACTTGCTGGATCTTTGATGTGTGTGAACACATTTTACTGGAACGCTATGGTAGCCATAGTAAAATAACACTATTTTAAATGTACCTTACTCGGTAACGTTGAATTACCAATCACGCATGGTTTTTAAATGCTCTGGAACTAAAGTAATTTAAAGAAATACATAGACGTTGGGGGAGATCTCCCGATGAGGGTTCAACGAGCTGGTTTAAACTCATGTAACCGAGTTTGGGGCGTTGATCATAAACTTGGTTTGCTCCACCTAAAGAAATGTGAAATGACGTTTGTGTTTTTTTATGTACTGTACCACACCTTTAAATCTGTGTAGTTTTGTTTTGCTACCCGGTATCTTGTAAGGAATATCAAGAATATTTCCTTGATTAAAATCACAGCACCCGTAATGAAATATCATAATGGCATCACAGTCACTTCTTTTGCATTATTGGAACCGCAATGACATCCTAAAGACCGAATTTTAAATTAATGATTTAAGGTATTTTTTTATTGAGGTGTAATACGTTGAAAATTTATAATCCTTGTGTCTAAATATAGCGACTAGAAGGTAAAGAAAAGATTATAAAAATCTTTTCAATCTTGCTTTCCATTTAGAAATGTTTGCTCATGCAGTGCGAGTTTTAGGTCTTTAGCTAGTAACAATTAGGCATTAACCTTGATCAAAAGGCGTATCTAGTTTACGATTTTGTGTTACGTGCTTTTATTTGAATTTCAATTGTATACTAAATTTTTCATTGTTTTAATAAAACGGAGAACTAATCGCATAAATGAGACGTGTGAAACCACGAATTTACGAAATATTCAAGATCTTAGAATCGTATCATTACCTAAGATCAAAATGACCATTGATCGTTATCAACTTATCAAATATAATAAAAGGATAATCAAGACACATGTTTGGTTTGATCTTCTTTGAAAGGTAAGCTATGTTTGAAAGAGGATTTTATTTATAAGATATCTAGTACTTGTAGGCCTATTAGGATTTTTCTTGAAGGAACAAATGGTGCTTGAATAACGTGTGGTAGATTTAGTTTAGGTCAGGTTGGTATTCAGGGTTCAATTATAGAATGGTGCAATATTAGTTAGGATATTGAAAATCGCATAATTGAATAGATCTTTGAAAATACACTATTTTGAATCGTATTTACTACTGGCGGAAACCTCTATTAACGAATTTACAGATTTTAATAAAATATGGCTGTTTTACTTCGTTAGCACGTACTATGGGAGCTCTTCCACCCTGTAGTTTAGAAAAACACTCATAGGTGGTGCTTCTGTCGTAAGTTATTTGTTCGAGCAGAATAAATGACCCAATGTTTTATATTCTAAACCTCCTTGTTTTATGTACTCATTTTTTAAATACAGTTTGGAATATAATCATAGCTCATATTTTATTGATCATGTTGATAATAAAAGGTTATGGTAGAAACGTGTGCTTGATATATTTACTCTGATTATTGGAAATAGAAGCCAAGTCCACATTTGAATAGATGCTGGCTGGACCGCAAAGCTACAACTCGCACTCTGTTATTATTATTATTATTATTATTATTATTATTATTATTATTATTAAATGCTAAGCTACAACCCTAGATAGAAAAACAGGATGCTATAAGGCCAGGGGACCCAACAGGGAAAATAGCCCAGTGAGGAAAGGAAATAAGGAAAATATAAAATATGGTATTTTTTTTACTTATGGACATTAATTGCTTTCACCATGATATATCGGTTTTTCTGTTGTATTATGCTGTGATTTGAATGATTTTGAGGTTTATTTCTATCGCAAATGAATACTTATCCTTCCACCACCCCTCCCCCTATAGATGATAATCCTAACCCTATGGGGGGGCCTCAACCCGGTGACCCCCCCCTTAAGGCCACAGTGATTTTCAGGGCACTACTGAACCTAATAAACCCACCTAATCTAGCCTAGGGGCCCTGTACCCCTACCTAGGTCTACCGGGGGCGGGGGGGCCTCCACCCCTCCTGCGCCCCCCCCTAAGGCCACAGTGATTTTCGCGGCACTACCGAACCTAATAAACCCACCTAACCTAGCCTAGGGGCCCTGTACCCCTACCTAGGCCTACCGGGGGGGGGGCCTCCGTCCCTCCTGCGGAAACCCCCCCCCTTTAGGCTACAGTGATTTTCAGGGCACTACCGAACCTAATAAACCCACCTAACTTAGCCTAGGGGCCCTGTACCCCTATCTAGGCCTACCGGGGGGCGGGGGACTCCGCCCCTCCTGCGACTCCCCCCCTAAGGCCACAGTGATTTTCGCGGCACTACCGAACCTAATACAACCACCTAACCTAGGACCCTGTACCCCTACCTAGGCCTAGCCCCTGCGACCCCCCCCCCCCCTTACGGCCACTACCTAACACATCCATCAAACCAAATCCAAAGTGATGGTACTGCTGTATACATCGTTATACTATCACCATTATAATATACTCTATAAATTAATGAAGCTTACCTTAAACTGTTGGTTCATAAAGATGTGCTGCTGCTTTGAGGAAAACGTGAAGCCGTTGCGAAGGTTGCTTCACATGCAGGACAATTTTTATTTTGTAAAATTAAATTGTGTCTCTGGCACAAATCCACTAGTTTTTCAATATTCCCCTAATAAGTTACAACAAATTCATTGTAAGTTGGGAAACAGTCAGGACAAGAAGATGGAATTTCAACTTCTTGTGCAATATGAGATGACGTGCTTGCTATGGCGTCCATGGCTAAGAACGAAAATCAAATGACAGGGTAAGATAATGTATTGTCGCGCTGTGATTGGCCAAACCTGTAAGACGTCATAGTGGATAGGCGGTGTGATTGGCCAAACGAGTAAGACGTCATAGTGGACTAGTTTGTCTGCTTATTATAGTGGTTACAGGGCTCATTTGAGCAAAAACAAGACACAGTTTACAATAACAACAGACTTAGAAAAAATCTGGGAGGAAGACATGAGTATCGTGAGTTTGATCGTCAATATATAAAGAAATAGGCATTTGCGACAGATAATATTATACAGGAATACTACAAAAGACTTCCTTAACATAGAGAACTAAGTTAAAATACGCTACATTATTAATGTCCATAAATAAAATAATGCCTAAAATATTTTCAGAAAAGTAACATCAAAATAAATATTTCTTATATAAACTATAAAAACTTAACAAAACAAGAGGAAGAGAAACTAGATAGAACAGTGTGCCCAAGTGTACCCTCAAGCAAGAGAACTCTAACTCAAGACAGTGAAAGACCATGGTACAGAGGCTATGGCGCTACCCAAGACTAGAAAACAGTGGTTTAATTTTGAAGTGTCCTTCTCCTAGAAGAGCTGCTTACCATAGCTAAAGAGTCTCTTCTACCCTTACCAAGAGGAAAGTAGCCACTGAACAATTTAAGTGCAGTAGTTAACCCCTTGGGTGAAGAATTATTTGGCAATCTCAGTGTTGTCAGGTGTATGAGGACAGAGGAGAATCTGTAAAGAATAGGCCAGACTATTCGGTGTCTGTGTAGGCAAAGGGAAAGAACAGTAACTAGAGAGAAGGATCCTATGTAGTACTGTCTGACCAGTCAAAGGACCCCATAACTCTAGTGGTAGTATCTCAATGGGCAGCTGGTGCCCTGGCCAACTTACTACCTATAGTTAAGAGGTGTATTCATCCCTTTAACTTGTACATACATACATACATATACCAATGGCACTTCCCCCAATTTTGGGGGGTAGCCGACATCAACAAGAAACAAAACAAAAACGGGACCTCTACTCTCTACGTTCCTCCAGCCTAACCAGGGACTCAGCCGAGTTCAGCTAGTACTGCTAGGGTGCCACAGCCCAACCTCCCTTATTATCCACCACAGATGAAGCTTCATAATGCTGAATCCCCTACTGCTGCTACCTCCGCGGTCATCTAAGGCACCGGAGGAAGCAGCAGGGCCTACCTGAACTGCGTCACAATCGCTCGCCATTCATTCCTATTTCTAGCACGCTCTCTTGCCTCTCTCACATCTATCCTCCTATCACCCAGAGCTTTCTTCACACCATCCATCCACCCAAACCTTGGCCTTCCTCTTGTACTTCTCCCATCAACTCTTGCATTCATCACCTTCTTTAGCAGACAGCCATTTTCCATTCTCTCAACATGGCCAAACCACCTCAACACATTCATATCCACTCTAGCGGCTAACTCATTTCTTACACCCGTTCTCACCCTCACCACTTCGTTCCTGACCCTATCTACTCGAGATACACTAGCCATACTTCTTAGACACTTCATCTCAAACACATTCAATTTCTGTCTCTCCATCACTTTCATTCCCCACAACTCCGATCCATACAACACAGTTGGTACAATCACTTTCTCATACAGAACTCTCTTTACATTCATGCCCAACCCTCTATTTTTTACTACTCCCTTAACTGCCCCCAACACTTTGCAACCTTCATTCACTCTCTGACGTACATCTGCTTCCACTCCACCATTTGCTGCAACAACAGACCCCAAGTACTTAAACTGATCCACCTCCTCAAGTAACTCTCCATTCAACGTGACATTCAACCTTGCACCACCTTCCCTTCTCGTTCATCTCATAACCTTACTCTTACCCACATTAACTCTCAACTTCCTTCTCTCATACACCCTTCCAAATTCTGTCACTAGCCGGTCAAGCTTCTCTTCTGTGTCTGCTACCAGTACAGTATCATCCGCAAACAACAACTGATTTACCTCCCATTCACGATCATTCTCGCCTACCAGTTTTAATCCTCATCCAAGCACTCGAGCATTCACCTCTCTCACCACTCCATCAACATACAAGTTAAACAACCACGGCGACATCACACATCCGTGTCTCAGCCCCACTCACCGGAAACCAATCGCTCACTTCATTTCCTATTCTAACACATGCTTTACTACCTTTGACTTGAATAATTGATAATTAACCGAAATACAGTCAGAACATAAGAGCAACGAGATAATATTTAATCGCAAGTAAAGCGAGCATACGTCAGAGCAAAAATCAATGATGTATTAGCTCAATCAAGTAAAGAATTATTTTTACAGTTATACGATGAGCAATGTGATTCATAACTCCATAGAAAATGGAATGAAATACCCCTTTTCTATGCATCCGGAAGTCCTGGCAAACAAAGCTCCACTGTTACGTTACCGTTAAGTTTTCAGTAACTTTCAGTTATGATAGTCGACCTACCATGACTCAAAAACTATGGATTTCTGCCAGGAATCATTATAAAAAAACTTCCTTATCACTCAAAGCATACAATTTTCTACAAACCATGTATTGTACCATTCTATAATTTACCGATTAGAGATGTTAAAACGGCATTTAATTTCATAACAGCAGGTGTTTTGAACGTGTTTTATCTGTATTTCTGTCCGGAATGGGTAGTTCCAAATATAGATCCCTTTGGTGAACAATAAGAATTGTAAACCATTGAAAATTATGGTATTTGGGTGGTATTAAATACAAAATAAGTTTAAGTACACGGTTTCAACCTAATTAACCACACCCTAGGTACCTAACCTGATCTAGGGCTCTGGGTCCTCATCACTTACTGACCGGAGTGTGCTTTGCCCCTTGCATCATGCTCCCTTTCTGTCCAATCCCACCTATGACGTATCACTTCAAAAACTTTCGATATACCACATAAATAATAAGGCTAGGCCTATTATCCATACCGTATTGATAACAAGGAGGAGCAGATGGTAAAAAGTAAAAAGGTGGTACTGTAAATATTAACACCATCACCACCTTCATATACAGCAATAGGCTACATATATTTATGGTACAGTCAGCCCTCCCTATTCACGGGGTCTTTGTTCACATTATAGAAAACCTTATTACGTAAAAAATATTCACAGTTTCACGATAAGTACTCTTGCTGCCCGACAGTTTCTAACTGACCGCGCTCTTTGCACCAAGTATGATTTGCAACATTTCTGTCTCCACGGCACAATACCCCACCAGTCACTCACTCGGCCTCAATCTTGCATCGTCTCTCCTCACATGTCCATCTCCCACTTCAGTCCTTTTTTTTTGTATAATCACATTGTGCTTTAAAAAACTGGGAATTCTATACAATAGCTCCGCCATTAAAAATTTTTATAATTTTTTTTTTTTTTCTGATGAAGTACTTAGTGCTCTATCTAAAGCTGAATTTTGAGGAGGAGGAGGAAGAGGAACAGTATTTTTACCCTATTTGTTAACCTTAACAATCTTGGGGGATCCCCAGTGGGAAACCGGGGTTTTTGGGTGGGGAATGAAATAAAGAATGTGTTCTAACATACGAATAATGACACAATTAGAATTAGCAATAAAGAAGGCCTCCAGCAAACCTAAACAAACTGCCTAACCTAACCTAACCTAGTAGCCGTATCCTTACCTAACGTTTTATTCTATATTTTGTATTATAATTTGGTATGCCTATTAGTGTTATTATATACAGTACTGTACTTAAAAAAAGTCAATATCATACCGTAGTGTAAGCTGTAATAATACCCATCCTTTTAAAAAGAGCATATTTCACTTTTTTTTTTTAAAGATAAGCAAGATCAAATTGTAATGTACTGTATATGAAGTTTTTCAACATTATCATAGCCTACGTTTTCTCGATAGATTAGACAATCCTTTTTGGGCTCAAGCCATGGCGTCCTGATGGAAGGTTCCTGTTTGGTAGCTTCCTTGGGTATAAGACTACTAAGATATTCCCAGAGAATTTAACCACAGGTTATCACAGAATTCTAACTTCTGGAGCGAGTATCTCAAAGGTTTCCCTTTAAGACATCGTAATACAACAGGGGACACGCATGTCTGAACGTGCCACATAGCTATCTTCACCCCGAACAGAGTTAATGCTTCGGTGTGTAAGGACTGAGAATAGCTGGGAGCCGTTCCACAGCTAATCTCACTCGTGGCTACTACTGATACTCGAGACGTAAACAAACGGACGCCATTGCTCTGATGACGTCACGCCCGTCTTCATCCTTTGTTTAGTAGCTGCCCTACTTAGACGGATTTTCCCTGTGTTATCTTTATCGCTTTGCATCTTCGCTATGTCGTTACCTTCAGCCTCGCCTTCTTCTGGAAAGTTGAGTACAAGGTTCCAGTATTGTTTAATTATGCTCTGGCCGTAAAGTAAATATTATTTTGCGAAATAATTGATGTTTTGTGGCAGAGCTGTGCCTCTACCGGACCCGCCATTTTATGGCGTCGTTGTTGTTATGCATGTCTTATTTAGTTAGCCACAACAACGCTTCCGGCATTATATACTAATCGTATACATTAGTTTATTTAGTCTTCATAGCTAGGAACTTTTATATCGTGTTTAGACGCTTTTTATCGGTCATCGATTGACCTCATACCAGTCGGCTACTATAGCCCCCAGGCCAGGAGCCTACATACAAGTGTTCATGCATGATTTATTAGTGATCCTAGACTAAGTTATGAAGATAGTGGCATTATTATTTTACAATACTTTTGACAGTGATGCAAATGTTTTCGCCTTCAGGGACCATATAGGGGATAGGCTAGTCAGTGATTCTTTCTAGCCTAACCTAATATTAGGACCCCTATATGCTTCCTTCATCCCCTGCCTTGGCATTCCCTCTATTTAGCCTTGATCCCTTTTCTGAGTAAAGGGATTAATTGTCTAATAGAGTATATATCGCCTCTCTGTCCTCCCTAAAGGAATGAACCCCCTTTAGGGCTGCGTCTGAGAGTGAGGTTAGGCTAGCCTACCTCTATGGCTAGGATAGTCTATGACTTTCCTGCGATAGCGATATGTCTTCTTCCTTGCCTAGTTCAGGACTTTTAGCCCTGTTCTAGGTCGGGTTAGGAAGGTTTCTCTGTTCCATGCTGAAACTGTACTCTTGCACCGTTTTAGCCGATCAGCCTGATCTTAGGTTAGGGAGTGTCCTCCCTTCCCTTAGTGGCCGCTCTGGTACAGAAACCCTTCCTGGGAAGACTTCTCTCTTCTCCCTCCCCACCTATCTCTTGTATAGCCTAGCCTATGCTTAGGTTAGTTTATACTCATCTGTCCCCTGTCCTACAACTCCTCCTTAGGGTGGAAGAGTAGGGCTACCCGAGCTTCCTTGTGCAGTCCACTCTGGTACATATACCTTCATAGTGTCCTATAAGGTTAGTTACTAATATAGTTCTGCATATGGGAGTCTCCCCCCCCCTCTTGGGTGTTCCCTAGCCCTCCCTTGGGCTACCTAGCTCCCGGTCCCTAGTGACCCCTGCTCATGGATGTTAGAGCCTGCCTCTATCATGGGTACACCCCCTCAGGGAGGGGGAGGGATGTCTGGAACCCTGACGGTACTTCCTGCATCCCTTTCCCCCCTCCCCCTGTCTCTCTATCTATCCGGGTGCCGGTCTCTTGCCGCCTCTACTGTCGGCAATACCTGCCTCCTACTTGGTGACTTCCCTACCCTTGCCGCCAGCCCCCCGTGTACCGAGGGACTGCCGGCTGCCGCCGGCTACTACCGGCGGCTCTCCTACTCCTATCTAATCGTCCGCTTGCCGGTCGATCACCGGAGTGCCGGCATATACTGCCGGCAACCCGATACTGCCTTTACCATCCTTATCCCAGTCACCAACCTGGCATCCTCCGACTGCCGGAGCCGCCGCTTCCTGCCGGCGTGCCGCCGTTGTGCCGGCGGCCGCCATCCTGGTATTTAACTGACTTTTGAAAATTGTCTGTTCTAATGCCAGAATCTATGCTGGAGCGAGCTCCGGCATGCCGGCGGCTTGCCGGATGCCTCGGAGGCGTCAAGAATACTTGCACCCCCTTACTGTAGCTATCATAAGACTAGGATAGCCCTATATCGCAAACAGATAATCTGCTATTAAGATCAGTACCTAGTACTGCTCTATTAGTGATCTTGCTGTCTCTTTGCATTCTTCTAATTCCAGCATGCTATGTGCATCTTAGCACGGCTGGTTGCCAGAAGCAGTTACCCTTTAATGAGGCCTTCTGGCTCTTAACTGGGAACCGAATGAATTCGATCCCAATCTTGTCCTTGGTTTTCCATGGAGTTCCAAAATACTGGGAATTCTAGGAAACTATATCCAATGATCTCGGTCATTTGGATTATCCAAGGACCAAGCTTATGGTAACCAGCCGGGCGAGATGCATGGAGCATGTTCTCCTTTACTGTTTTCATTCTCTATGCATCACACCTTCTTTAAGTTAAAATTAATGATTAATATTAACTTAGTTTAAGAGCCATTCTTATGACTCCCCCATACTCATTTTCTCTTTCTTCCACAGGAGGAGCAGATGAAGTGTGACTTCGCCTTCTGCGCTGTGAAACGCCCGCAATTTTACGGGCATACGGCTTGCAGGACTCACGCCCCTTGTGCAGACAAGAAAGGGGATTTGAAGTTTTGGAATCCACTGGATTGTACGGTCTGCCAGGCCCACCTAGTTGAGGCCTTCCATAACCCTCCCTCAGCGGAGGTTAGAGACATTTCTCGTGAAAAGCTGCGCAAGTGGGTGCGTGGCTTTCAGAAAAATGCTACTGGACCGTACCTGGCCACCGAAGAACTGAGGTCCCTGTTGTTCCCTAAGGCCTCCCCTGACTCAGTGGTACCAAAAGATGCAATCCCCACTGTCCAAATTACGGTGGAACCTGATGTGGTCATGGCTCAGTCCATGCACGAGTGTCGTTTAGATTCCGAGGATGATGAACAGATCTCAGACGTCTCGGAAGACACGGAGAAGACGCTTATGGCTCAAGGAGCCGAAGAGGACGAAGACAAGGTGGAGTACACCGAGTCGGAGCTTGGAGCTGCTCCCTCGTCCATCCCTCCTCCTACTCCTACACCGACGGAAATGTCCATTCCGTCTACCTCCTCGACTCCGGATCCTTCCTCTTCTACCCAAGAACTGATCCGGCTGATTAGAGCCGTCATGGACGACAGGCTGAAGGAGAACCAGGAGTCCATCAGGTCGATGATTGGATCCAGAGAACCGAAGAAGATTTCGGTCAAGGATCTCCCCGCTTGCTCTCATGCCAACCCGTGGAGGTATGCAGAGCATATGGTTATTGCGACCGGCAGGATCTTTGTTAGTGACAAGATCGGCACGGTCCCGTTGGAAGATGTGGAGTTCTTCCCAAGCTTTGAGGCCTACCCGGACTGTTACGTCCGGCTTCGTTCCGAACCTGCCTCGAAGGAAGAGACCGAACCTAAAGAAGAGATAGTGTTCGATCTCACAAAGGCCCAGGCTATGCTAGCCTCCGCATTTAAGAGTAGGGGCTTTACCTGCTCTAAGCTTCCGGCTTTGAGCAAGAAGCATCCTACGTACGTTGCACCTGACACTGCGGTTCTTCCTTTCTTGGAAAAGGCCTTAGCTGCATGCCTTAAAGCGGCGGAAGAAGGGAAACCCTGCCCTGCACTGGAGGAGTGCAGACCCTTCTCCATCGTGACCCCCCCTGACGCTCGACACTGGAAAGATGTTCAGCATACTTTCGTCGTGGGAAGGCTCGATCCTGACGTCGCCGGACGTCAGTTTAATGAAGACCTCCCTAAGCTCAACGATCACCTCCTTCGCCGGGAACAAGACACGAAGGAGAGGCTTGCGGCATCTCTTTCTCATCAAGTCCAACTGGAAGTGATGGCCTGTGACACTAGAGTACCAGATCACTACATGGTACTATCCAAATCCCACTTACTGACAGTAATGAAGGACTTGTACCCCTTTCATAAAGGCTCGAAGAGCCTGTCGTGAATTCGTGTTTGCCGGTGCCACCGTGAAACACGAACCCCGGAGGCTGATTTCCTCCAACATCTGGGGAAAGCACCTGTTTCCTTCTGACCTTGTCAAGGAAATAACTGACAGAGCCGCCACGGAGAATAGGAACCTTCTCCACAAGTGGGGCATGTCCAGAAAAAGGAAACCCTCTCAGGACGATGGACCTCAGCCTAAGAGGAAACCTCAAAAGCCAAAACCCCAGCAACGTCAGCAACGACGTCAGTTTCCGGGACCCGCTACCTCCCAAGTGGTTGCCCAACCACAACAGACCTTTCAATTGGTCCCCCAACCGGTGTTGTCACAGTCACCGGTCTTCACCCCTGCCTTTGAGCAACCATCCACTACCTTTCATGCCAAAGGTAGAGGCTCGTTCAGGGGTGCAAGCAGAGACGCATCTCGTCGTCCCTCCAGAGGTAGAGGAGGAAAGGGAGCTAGCGGCCGAGGCAACAAGTCCTCGGGACACCAGAAGCAATGAAGTGCTTCCGGTGGGAGGAAGACTCCGCCAATTCCAGGATCGTTGGACCTTCGATCCCTGGGCACACAGCATCATCAAGAACGGTCTAGGCTGGAGTTGGACGCAACCACCCCCAATCTTCCAGCGGTTCTTCCAGCAATCGACCCCCCTTCTGGAAGAATATGTTCTAGACCTCTTGAACAAGAAGGTGATAAGGAAGGTAAAGTCCACCAGGTTCCAAGGGAGACTGTTTTGCGTTCCCAAGAAGGACTCAGACAAACTCAGAGTCATTCTGGACTTATCCCCCCTCAACAAGTTCATAGAGAACAACAAATTCAAGATGCTGACGCTTCAACAAATAAGGACCCTTCTGCCTCAAGGTTCCTACACGGTCTCTATAGACCTGGCGGATGCCTATTGGCACATTCCAATGAACCATCACGCTTCCTCCTACCTAGGATTTCGACTCCAAAGGAAAAGCTACGCCTTCCGGGCCATGCCATTCGGCCTCAATGTGGCCCCTCGGATCTTCACAAAACTGGCGGATGCCATAGTACAACAGTTCCGCCTAAGAAACGTCCAGGTGATGGCCTACCTCGACGATTGGCTAGTCTGGGCTCCATCGCCCGAAGAGTGTGCAAAGTCTTGCAACGAAGTTACCCAGTACCTAGAACACCTGGGATTCAAGATCAACGAGAAGAAATCTCGCCTCTCTCCAGCTCAGAAGTTTCAGTGGTTGGGAATCCACTGGAATCTTCAGTCACACCTCCTTTCCATCCCCCAGAAGAAAAGGAAGGAAATAGCAGGGTCTGTCAAGCGACTACTGAAATCCAAATGCATTTCAAGACGACAGCAGGAACGAGTTCTAGGCTCTCTACAATTCGCCTCAGTGACAAACCCAGTGCTTCGTGCACAGCTAAAGGATGCCGCGGGAGTCTGGAGACGCTCGGCATCCATCGCTCGAAGAGACCTCAAGAGACGGCTTCCAAACAGACTTCGACGCCTCCTAAAGCCGTGGTCGGAAGCAAAGGCCCTGAAAAGGTCCATTCCTCTCCAACACCCTCCTCCATCACTCAACATCCACACGGATGCCTCACTGGAAGGCTGGGGAGGTCACTCCCACCTGAAACAGGCTCAAGGGACCTGGTCTCCACTATTCAAGACGTTCCACATAAACATCTTGGAGGCCATGGCGGTCCTTCTAACTCTGAAGAAGTTATCCCCGCCGCCCTCGATCCACATCCGTCTAACCCTAGACAACTCGGTGGTAGTTCGTTGTCTCAATCGCCAAGGCTCAAGATCGCCCCAGATAAATCAGGTGCTTCTCCCAATCTTCCGTCTGGCGGAGAAGAAGAAGTGGCACCTGTCTGCAGTTCACCTACAAGGATTCCGCAATGTGACAGCGGATGCTCTATCTCGGACAAACCCGATAGAGTCGGAATGGTCTCTAGACGCAAGATCGTTCTCCTTCATCTCTCACCAAGTCCCAGAACTTCAGATAGATCTCTTTGCAACGAGCGACAACAATCAACTTCCTCTGTACGTAGCCCCGTACGAGGACCCCAAAGCAGAAGCGGTGGACGCCATGTCACTGGACTGGAACAGGTGGTCCAAGATATACCTGTTCCCTCCCACCAACCTTCTGTTGAAAGTCCTCTCCAAACTGAGAACCTTCAAAGGGACAGCGGCCCTAGTGGCTCCCAAGTGGCCCCGGAGCAACTGGTACCCCCTGGTCCTGGAGCTGCAGCCCAAGCTGATCCCTCTCCCGGGCCCAGTTCTCTCTCAACAAGTACAGAAGTCGACTGTCTTCGCTTCATCATCGAAAATCAAGGACCTTCATCTCATGATTTTCTCTCCCTTGCCGCAAAGAAGAGGTTTGGGATCTCGAAGAAAAGTCTAGACTTCCTAGAGGAATACAAGACCGAATCCACGAGACGGCAATATGAATCATCCTGGAGGAAATGGGTCTCCTTTGTCAAGGCAAAAAATCCTAAAGAAATCACCATTGATTTCTGTATGTCCTTCTTCATTCACCTTCATGGACAAGGATTAGCAGCCAATACGATTTCAACCTGCAAATCGGCCTTGGCTAGACCAATTCTATATGCTTTCCAAATTGATCTGTCCAACGACATCTTTAACAAATTACCAAAAGCATGTGCTCGCCTACGTCCAGCACCCCCTCCGAAACCGATCTCCTGGTCACTAGACAAGGTACTCCATTTCGCCTCCAACTTGGACAACGATTCATGCCCCCTCAAGGATCTGACTCAGAAAGTTATATTTTTATTTGCTCTCGCTTCGGGAGCTCGAGTCAGCGAAATAGTGGCATTATCAAGAGAAGAGGGACACATCCTGTTTACCGATTCAGGAGAAGTGACCCTCTCCCCTGATCCGACGTTTCTCGCTAAAAACGAATTACCCACCAAAAGATGGGGCCCTTGGAGAATATGCCCCCTGAAGGAGGATGTCTCTCTATGTCCAGTAGAGAGTCTCAAGGTCTATCTTCGCAGAACTTCGAACTTTGGTGGAGGCCAACTCTTCAAAGGAGAAACATCGGGCAGCGACCTGTCACTGAAACAATTAAGAGCGAAAATCACCTACTTCATTCGCAGAGCGGATCCGAACAGTACACCCGCTGGTCATGATCCTAGAAAAGTGGCATCTTCTCTGAACTTCTTTCAGAGCATGGACTTTGAAAGCCTTAAAAACTTTACGGGCTGGAAGTCCTCGCGAGTTTTCTTTAAACATTATGCGAAACAAGTGCACGAAGTCAAACATTTTGTGGTAGCCGCAGGTAGTGTTATGAAACCTGCACCTAACTCTGCGTAGAACAGTGAGTTACTTGGGACTCTAACTCTTCGGGTGCCTATGTTGACCCTCGAGCGATTCATAGTGATGTCTAAAAACACTTAGTGCTTTTATAACTGTTCTTATCCCAGGTGAAATGTCATAGTGTCACACAAGTGCCGCATGCCTTGAGCATGATGTGTTGTTTAAAGACTTGCGTTCCTCGAGAACGAGTACCTACTAATCCTGAAATTCCTTTTCAGATTCAAGAGCAAGCCTTTATTTCTATGTACATTATTATTACTGTAAATGAACTTTACTTTTGCTGTAAATTATTTAATTTCTGCATTGTGAAATAAAATTTCTATTTTATTACTTATGCGTCTCTTTCAGCTCCTACCTACTATGAAATACATACTGTCATAGTTTTATTTATTCCTCCTTTCTTATGGTCATGAAGAATTTAAGATGTCTAATCCTAAATTATATTCACCCTGTCTCAGTAAGGTTCCTACACGAATACTTACTTCTGATAACCAAGAGATGAACTCTATACACAGTGCCCAACCACCACTGGTCTAATTCAGAATGTTCCTATATAAATATCAAACATTCTGCTTCATCTCTAAGTTCTTCAAGTTCTTCTGTCAGGATGAATAGCCCTTCAATACCACTTTGACGTCGGCATAGCCCATGGGAACTTCCTACCAAAGGGGGGCAGGATACTTCGTTCCTATGGTTCTTTACCTAAGATTACTTTGCTGTTTTGTCAATGCCTAGGCACTTAACACTGGGGGAAAAATCTACCACGATACATTGATTCTCTGGTACTCTTCCATCAGGACGCCATGGCTTGAGCCCAAAAAACGGATTTTGAGCGAAGCGAAAAATCTATTTTTGGGTGAAATAGCCATGGCGTCCTGATGGACCCTCCCTACTACTTCGTCCAGTTTTGTTCCCACCCTACACAATTGTATCATGGTGATGGGCAGCAACTGGCTTCAGGATGAAGACGGGCGTGACGTCATCAGAGCAATGGCGTCCGTTTGTTTACGTCTCGAGTATCAGTAGTAGCCACGAGTGAGATTAGCTGTGGAACGGCTCCCAGCTATTCTCAGTCCTTACACACCGAAGCATTAACTCTGTTCGGGGTGAAGATAGCTATGTGGCACGTTCAGACATGCGTGTCCCCTGTTGTATTACGATGTCTTAAAGGGAAACCTTTGAGATACTCGCTCCAGAAGTTAGAATTCTGTGATAACCTGTGGTTAAATTCTCTGGGAATATCTTAGTAGTCTTATACCCAAGGAAGCTACCAAACAGGAACCTTCCATCAGGACGCCATGGCTATCTCACCCAAAAATAGATTTTTCGCTTCGCTCAAAATCCGTTTTTTAGACCTTCCTGTTGCCCTACCAGTTCTGAATTGTACAGTTTTTGGGGTAAAACTGCAGAATAGTTGTGCATACCAAGCAGGGGAGAAATTATGCCTATTCATCTCTATGGCAAAGAAGCCATGTATAACGGTCTTACCATCTTGGTCATGTTCTTACCCTACCACCTATATTAGGTTAGGAAACTTAGGGGAGGTTAGTTATGGTGTATGGTATCCTAGTTGAAATATGCCTTCTGTTTCTGAATACCTAGCCAGCAATCCATCTATCTTTTGACTGATAAGGCTGGTATTTTTACTAGTGGTGAAATAGATTCAGAACACAAGATGATAAGTCTTGTGAAAGAAATGTAAAATACTAAGTGTATCCTATCTTACCTATCACTACCTGGTATACAATGCCCTCTCCTTTTTATCTTGGGTTCTGTTTATCAGAGTTAAAGAAATAGTCTTGTGTCTGTAGATAGATTTGGTGGATTCAGAGTTTGGTATCATTGTGAATAAAGGGATCAATCACTTGATATTGGTGTTAAGATGCTGTTTCTGTCCTCAAGGACTTTCCTGTTAAAGATTAGAATAGGAATTGCAGTATGATGTATATGATACACTAAAGAAATATAGTCTTTCCTGCCCCAGAGCCAATGTATCAATGGGCAAAGAATGGATTCAGTGTGTATAAGGGAAACCCCACAGGTTCAGGCTCTATTGAATGCGTCACGGCACCTTCAGTGCTGAAACTCGTCTGACAACCAATTACACGTCATCGCCGAGAACCAATACTAATACTGGAGACATTATTACCTGGGTGCTTTATTAGTGCTTAGACATCATCTTGTTCATTGTCACCAATCAGGTTAAATTGTTTATTGATTGTTATTGTTCGTAAGTGTCAATGTCTACTTTAAGGTTAGGCAAAAGTTAATCATGTTATGATTTGGGATCTTTAATCCCAGGGATAGTGTTAACATAATAGATGTGTTTATTTAACAGATCAAGATCGCCTTTAGTAATACGTTTTAAATTCTTAATGCGGCTTGTGACGCTATTCATTCCCAGCTTTCACAACAGCATGGGAAGTGATTTAAGTTTTAGTATCTTCTCAGATTTTCACTTAATATGAAATATTGCCTCTCTTTTGTATGAATTGTTAGCCTAGTCTAAGTCTTGGTCCTTTTATGCAGGTTTTAAGGCTAATATAGTGTAGGGGTTTTTTTTTTTTCTTTTTTTTTAATCAGTGTGACACCATCCCAGCTCAGACATTCATGATTGAATGAGATTGTCTAAGGTTAAGTAATTTGTCACTTCTTAACCTATTTTTAATTTTTGACATGGTTTATATGATTTGTTAGACTAAGTTGCTGACCCTTTTCAGGAAAGTTTAGGCTAGCGTAGACTAATGTTACTGTATTTGTATATACAGTACTTATTTATAATATTGAATAAATAGTTTAAAGTTTTGTACTCAATTGGCAAATCTATAATGTAGTATCCTTTTTTACACTATGCTTCATATGTCTATTTGTTCCAACACAATCTTACCATGGACCAATATTACAGTATAGGAAGAACTCCTGACCTTAGCTCCCTGACCAGACACCCCCCCCCAACATCCCTATACCCCCCGATCCCTTTTCCATGTGCGCGACCCTGACCTTACTTGTTTTCCCAGCTGAGAAGACGCCTCAGGTGACCTTCCCAGGTCGAAGAACCCCATTCAACTGGTCGTTGACAAGTGAAGTTGACTTGCCAGCTTCTCTCGTGATAGCTAGTTTTTTCCCTTGTGCTTAAGCTTATGTTACTTTGTGTTGCTTCGTGTTCACTTTCTTTAAGTATGAAATTTGTAGGTGTTAACGGGAAGTTCTGTGCAGCTTTCCTTTTCACACTTGGAGGTTGAACCTCATGTTTTGTGTACTTCGTGCCGGGTTCATTTGTATTCCCCAAGCAACATGTGTGTGCCCTCGAGGGTGGGTAGAGATGATCAGTGGTCAAGATGGCCACTAAGAAACGGAAAAAGTCGAAGAAGGACAGGTCGCCCTTGAGAAAGGATGTAGGGTCTCGTCCTTCTTCGGCATGATCGGCAGTACCCGGTGGTTTGGGGACTTCTTTGTCTCCAGTGCTGCCTATGGTGGCAGAGGAGGTAACAGGACCGGTGGGTCCTCTTGTTTTCCCCTCCGTGGCCCGGAGAACCCCTTTCATAGACGTAGGGGAGACATGTTGAGGGCAGGTCGGCCAACCATCTCTCTACCTGCCAGCCTCGAGTGCGGCCTTCTCTCAGCTGCAGGTAGACATTCCCCCATCCGCTCTCGGGATGGGGTTTCCATCTTCCACTGAGCGGCTCCCAAGAGCAGAGATCTCCTCGTGGGTTTAAGGGACCTGTCCCACGTGGAAGGGAGCGGAAAGAATAACAAGGACAGTTCTTCTTCCAAGAAAAGTCGTCCCTTCAAGTGTTCTGGATCTTCCCCTATCCCCGCCCAGAGTGGGGACCAAGGTGAGTGAGTGCTGGTCACAGTCTGTTACTGAGACTGTTGTCCCTTTTGTTCTTCTACCAATCATCTCAAATGTTCCGGTGCAGGAGGACATGCTGTGGAACGAATAGCTTCGTATGGACTCATTCATGAAGAAGAAATGATTAAGAAGTAATTAATGTTTTATCGTATACCTTGAAATGAATGTTGTAGCAACGTTCACACACCTTCTATGGCTCGAATTATTTCCTGATTAGCTTTGGTCAATCCGTCACTTTGGATAAAGGAAATTCTTTTCAGATTAAGATTTTCATCATTGGGTCTTACGTTTATGCTTCTGATTTCATTGAGCCCTTGTAGAGAAGACCAGTTTCTTGCTTCATTTAAGTGCGTACGTGGAAGTATGTTTGACATGTATACATAGTTAAGTATTTATATGTGTGAGTGTGTTGATGTTGATATTGATATATTTCTTTTTCATTTGCATTTGTATATATAAATTATATGTAAATGTATATATATACTGTATATACACAGGTATATATATGTTTAATGTACTTCAGTTTATATTTAGACAGTACATATTTTCATGTATGTTATATTTCTGGCTAAAGCAAGTCTTTCTGCTTTTGCAATAGTTATGTTAGGTTCAGCTGTAAGATAGTACGTCAAGCTTGTCTTACAGTAAACCTTATAATTGTTACGTAGGCCTCAACTGCCTTTCATTTTCCCTCAGTTTTGACCTGATATGGATCAATGTCATGTGGGTAGTGACTGGTGTTATAACTGATTTTGACGGTGGCGCCGTTGGCTTCGGCCGAAGTGAAACACTGCTATGGGACGGAGATGATGATCAGGTTCGGACACCTGCTCCAGGGGAGTGGGGTGGCACAGGTGGTCCCCTGCCTCTTTAGAATTGCTGGATCAGCCACCCGCCATCTTGGTCTGCTCGGGTAGACCAGCAGGCTTTTGCACAGTCTTGTCCTCCACCACCTCACTTCCCATCTGGGAACTGCTCCCCCACCTCACCATGGGATGGCACCTCCTCCAGGTCCCGTTTAGTGAATACAGTAATACCTCGACATAGGAGTGTCCCAACATACGAGAAATTTGAGATACGAGGAAAGTTTCGAGCAAATTTTTACCCTGAGATACGAGACAAATTTGAGATACGAGGATACAAGACGGTTCCCTATGTGCCCGCTAGGTGGCCGAGTGTGCAAGAGGCTGCTCATGAGGACAGCATCGCTCATTCTCTCCCGTCGGATCTCCATCGCGTAAAGTTATCTCAGAGCATTGGCCGTAGTGTTTGCATTTTTTATGTGTTTTTTTGCGTTAATCAGTACAGAATTAAGTGAATAAGCAATCGGTCCAAAGCAAGCGAGTGCAAACAAGGGTAGTGAAACGAAAAAGCGTATGATGGCAATCGAGGTAAAGCATGAAATAATCGAAAAACATAAGAGTGGTGTACGAGTGACTGAGCTGACTCGCCAATATGAGAGGAGTACATCAACAATATGTACCATCCTCAAAGGCATCAAATGCTCAGAGAGATCTTTGCCACAACACCCTGGTCTTACTGCCGGAAAAAAGTGAAGGTAAAAGCGAGGCAAAAAGAGCCAAGCCAGCCGGAAGTAGAAAAGTATAATATATGAAAATGAAAACATTAGAATTAAGTTTAGTGTAACGTATGATTAACATTTATTTTTAAGAGTGTGTACAGTAAGCTAATTTCATTCAAGTTAAATTTAAAGTTCAAGTTATGTTACGTAGTGTTACTAAGTGTAGCGTAGGGAACGTGTTGCCGTGAAATCTCTCTCCTCCCTTCTCTCTCTCTCCCTCCTCCTCCACACACATCGCCGTTAGCCGCTACCGTCTGTCACGAAGGTAAGAACTCCATAATGTCACATTTTATTGCAGATCATAACCAGTACATAGCTATTTGTTATTTTTTTTATTGTAGGTTGTGAATTAGAACAATTAAAAACATGTTTTTCCACTGTAATATACTATTTTTAGGTGTTTTTTTTTTCAGAGGGTAGGAACGGATGAATTTTTTTTAGTTATTTTATATGGGAAAAATTGATCCGAGATACGAGGGAATTGATATACGAGCTCGGGTCCCCGAAAACTAGTGAAAACTTTACTGAGTGTATATACAATATTACTAGTAAACCATTAGCAGAGGTATTGTATATTATTCTTTTGTATTATTTTAGTGTTAAGGTTTTAAATAGAAGAATTCACCCTGAAGTAAAACCATGTGTAAGAGGCCTATCAGTTTGTTTTGCAATCAATGCATATACAGTAGGTATGTACTGTTTTAAAGTGTATGTATGTAGGTAAGTATAATTCTTTTTTTTTTTTTTGGTTATTTTCACTATTTTTAAATGTATTTCAACATGCTTTTTGCATTTTTTTTTTCGCAGGTATGTGTCATTGAATAGATCCAGATCATGCAGTGAATCTTTAGCAGTTTAAGGTAGGTATTTTTTGTATAAAAGACAGAGTTACTTTAATTTGTTGAAAATGAATGCCAAGCATTTGATTCTTTACATCTAATTTATACATAAGATTCAAGTAGGTATTTTTGATGCCCATTCACGGTAAATCAAACTGATTTACTGTATTGCACATACAGACAAGACCAACTGGATGTTGAGTTTGATTCCATGCTTTACAAATACATTTAAGTGGTACTGTACTTTTAACTTGGTACAGTACTCTTAACTTGATGAAGCATAAGTTTAAAGTAGATATTACAGGTAGAGTTATTCAAATTATTTGCATCATCATTTGTTAAGACTTTTAGGTGTTATGTGTGGTGCTAGAATATAATTCTTAATCTTCGTAGCATTTAAAGTATGGAACATTTTCATTAATATAACATATCTCCTCAAACTGTGATGTCTTTTAAGATTTAATGGTGTTTATACTAGGAATTTTTATTTTACACAGGTGAAATTTTGTTTTAATTTTTATTTGCAAGAGTCCAAGTCTTCAATATGGAGATTACCTATGTGAAAAAAGGAGGATAGTAGTGAAACAATGTGTATAACATTTCCGTTGTTATAACTACAGTACTGTTTACTAACTACTTTTTCAATAAACTTGAGTTTATGGGTGAATGAATCTGCCTTTGTAGATAGTGTAGCCTATATCTGTAATGATTATGTAAGACTTTGAGTCTTTGTATAAATCATAAATTTATTATACCATACAGTATTTATATTCTTTATTTTTATAGATTTCCATGTATTTACACGAATAAAAGCCGAAAGGGTGAAGCAATCTAAAGTTAATTTATTTGTTATTTAAGATTTAAGTATATTTACCCCTTTTTACGTTTCCCTATTTGCCTTTAAAGTCTTGAAAGAGATTGTAAAAGCACACCTCAGGTCCATTTTCAACCGGAGTGAAGGGTAAAATTGTATGTTTAGAAATTAAAAACCCAACCTAGTCCAACTGAATCCACTAGATTTAGTGTAGGCTGGGCTAAGAAGCCCAGCCTACCCTAAACTAGCCTGCAGTGCCATACTTGAGGTCCACCTTAACTCAATTTATGAGTAACTTTGAATATGAAGAAATTAGTATGCAAGCATACAGATTCAAATTGGTTTATGAGTAATGTATCGGTCTGCGAACACTTCCCGCCATATGCACATTTTTTTGTGGACAAATACTTACAAGACTAGCACACGATGTGCAGAAATCAATTACACAGTACTCGTACGTATTCGTGGGCTTTTTATCTCATTTTGGTCTGAGCCTAACTTTTCCACTCTGAGCAGCGCTAGTAGAAGAATCATCGCACGCACGCATCTTTGGAATGGTTTTTTGTATAGTTGTGACTGTATATTCGTTGTAGTGTTGTGATTGCTCTTGTTCTTCATAGACATTTTTTCTGCATTGTGTAAAATTATCATTATCGTGACAATGGCCCCAAAGATGATTAAGAAGATGGTAAGAAGGAAAACTTTCAATTCATACCAAAATGTCCACGATTGGTACAGTTCCAATTCTGAACAATAAAGAAGATATCAAAGGATTGGACGATGCCATACCGGTTTCTGATATTACTGAATCAATGCTGACATTTTTTAAATTATGAAGTTAGTGATAGTGAACATCATTCAGATGAGTAAACTCCCTCCAAGCAGTTACCTCCTCCTTTTCCTCTTTCTCTTATCTCCCTCATATCAGCAATGACTCCCCTCAGAGGTAAAGTGTGAGTTAATTTTTCAATATTTTTATTGTGAATTATTAATTTGTATTCATTTCTAATGTTTCGGATTACTGCATCAAGTGTATTTTCTTTATTTTTAATTGAAAAATAAAGTTAAACTTGTAAACTAAAATACCACTGTGCTTCTTGAAGTGCAATTGAACTTTATCTACCCAGGCTGGTGTTCTTAGCCTCCCCTTAAATTTAAGGTATCCATCCCCCCTCCAGACTTACTCGGCCACTGGGCCACTGTACCTTGTTGGATGTATTATCTCCAACTGCCGTAGGCTGATTAAAAATCCTTTTCCACAATACTAGTAAAGTTGGATGTAAAGGTTTGAATGTTAGAGGCAAGGGATAGTACAATGTCCTAGAGACTGACCATACACATATAATCATTGCCCAGGCCCCCTCTTTATCAAGCTGGGTTAAGAGAGGGCCAGGTAATGGCTGCTAATAACTCAACAGACTGACCTATATGCTCTTCAAACCCCTCATCCCTTGCTCACAAGGATGGTGAGTTTGCAGACACTATTAGAAGCTATTGAACTCGAGTCCAACAGATTGCCAGGCAGATACATTTCCAATAGGCTACCACAACTCTACTTTATAAATGCAGATACCGTTCCCTAAATGCATAACTACGTGGTATTAGCATGAAAGGGTAGAACAAGATCATAGCATTCAGTAGAGCTTGGAAGAACGTTTTGGACCGATTAGAAGTCAGTTTCTGCTTCAGGTTAGTTGAAAGACTCCTCAATCAGTGTAAGAACTTGTGAAAACGCTCTTGAGACAGAGAATGAGAGCTTAGTGGACCATTTCAAATCTCCGACAAGAGAGCAAGATTGAAAAAAATATTACCAAATATTATCACTGAGTGGACAGCATATATTTTTCTTTTATTATATGTATTGAGTTTTTAAAACCCGTCAAAGACAATATCATTCAATGAACTGTTTGACTACAATAGTACATGCGGGAAAGATAATTATGATCTGTTATATCTTCATTATTATACGGTTGTAACTAAAATACCAGAGATTTTTTGTCTCTAATTTTTTAAACTTTTGTCATGCTGAAAATATGTAATGCAGTTTGTAAAATAAGGGTCTGGAAAATTTTGCACTTCAAAGAAAGACAAAACTTCAGGTTGCTTTATTAGTTCATTCTTATTCTAAGATACTTAAGCAATGGCTACAATTTAAGATGGTCATTTATAGCAGGGGTGATTTTCACGACACAAGCAGTGTCAAATCTTGAAATTTGGCGAAAAATGTAGATATTGCCCATAAGGCTTCTTGTATCAATAGTTCATATGGCTTCCAATATCTATCTAGGTGATGGTATTACTGGCACATGTCTTAGATCTTGTCGTTTGCCCTTAGGAATATTGCAATCCGATTTGGCTGTCAGAAGCTTACTAGGATCCTATGTACAGGAAAAGATTTTTCATGCTGATAGTTCTGGCTGACGTTCTGGTAAGCATCTATTCTGATGGAACTGGAACTGAAACCAGACACCTTTAACCTTTGAACACGCCCAAGGAACCAAAATATGTTAATAGTGGTGGTGATATCCTTTGGGGGTATAATGGAAATAACTGGTCATTAAATATGGATTGATTGATTTATTGATAAATATCTGGCATCATAACAGTGAATGTGGTGGATACAACTGCTGATTAAATGTAAACCGTAATAAATCTCCTAGGGAAGCCACAACAATAACAAAAGAAATCTGATGCTGTATGAGTAATGTCAAATATTTCTGTTCTATAGGAGAAAGAACGAAAAGCCATAAACCAAAGTCATCAACTTTATCTTGGCTGTGACGCTACCGGTGCCATTGATTCCCTCGTTCCATTATCAACGGGTATTATCTCAGCCTTTAACAATCCCCATTTTATGCGACCGTTCCCTTCTCTCCTCTTCCATTTCCCTTTTTCGTTTTCCTTTTCCTCCTGTTCCCTCACTTTACACTGGACGAAATGGTTCATCCTTAGGCCATAATCTCTCTCTCTCTCTCTCTCTCTCTCTCTCTCTCTCTCTCTCTCTCTCTCTCTCTCTCTCTCTCTCTCTCTCTCTCTCTCTCTCTCCTTATTTCTAAGTAAATTTGATTAAACCACATATTTTTTAGATGTCTATGCCTCGCGATTTCTCTCGCCTTGGATGCACGCACACTTAATTTAGGTGGGTTTTAAACGTTTACACGTACAATGTCTGCGTTAAAGGTAGCCTGGTAGAAACGTTAATAAAAGAAGATTGTATCAATACATAATTTCAGGAACCTTCTGCTTTTCCTGTACCCATTGTTGTTTTTTTTTTTTGTTTTTTTTTCATCTCAACAATTACCATTAATTGATCTTGTAATAGTTAGTTCGAATTCAAAACTTAATTTCATTCTGCTCTCAAACTAATTTATTATCGTTCGATTTGTGAGCCGTACAATGACGGTAGATTTGGTGTTCGTTTCATAAGAATCCAATCGGCACCTGTTAATCTTATCATTTAATTATGTACCTAGTTTTTACAGAAAGTCGTTAGTCACAACTTGAGTGAAGGGAGGGAAATAAACCATATTCTCAAGATGCGCATTTTAGTAACAATGTTTTAACTTACAAGATCCATTTTCAGCAGGTGGTCTCGCTCTATCTGGATAGCCTAAACGAATTGAATTCCTTCTTTTACACAGCTGTGTTACATCCTCTTGGTTATCACATCTCTCAAAAGCTCGAACGACTTTTCTTAAGATATTTTAGTTTTCCTTGTTTCCTTTCCTCATTGGGCTATTTTTCCTGTCGGGGCCCCTGGGCTTATAGCATCCTG
The DNA here is from genome assembly GCF_036898095.1 of Palaemon carinicauda. Lineage (NCBI taxonomy): Eukaryota > Metazoa > Arthropoda > Malacostraca > Decapoda > Palaemonidae > Palaemon > Palaemon carinicauda. Next base: position 32,903,099 of record NC_090761.1, read on the forward strand.
CTTTTCCAACCAGGGTTATAGCTTAGCAAGTAGTAATAATAATAATAATAATAATAATAATAATGATAATAATAATAATAATAATAATAATAATAATAATAATAATAATCCTTGGTTTAGGTAGCTCAGTGGCTTCTTTCCATCTCCTCCTGGGTATCGAAAATTATTCTTCATGATTTTTATGATCTACCTCCTTTAAGACGAGTTGTTTCCTTCGAGAATATGCTCTCCGTTTTATCCTTTTCTTCGCGTACAGGATGAGCAAAAAGGAAAGATTTCGGTCTCAAAGACATTCACTTGAAAAGCTAGGACTGACATATCTTTTGGACTTTTCTGGCACATTGTTAAATTCTCGTTAAGGGCCATCTAAGGAAGTTTTTTAGTTTCAGTTTAAAAGTTTAGCACTTGTTCTGTCTGCTGTTGATAGATTGTATGGATGTTGCCACAACTTTCTTTTTCTATGATTGTATATTACATTTTTATTTCACTTTTCAAGAACCACGAAAATGAAAGAAAACAGAAATGGCAACCCCGGTTGAGGATGGATTCAGGAATTAGAGTCGCTCAGTATTGTACGAAACTTTGTGTATTTTTGCAAGTGTCCATCTAAATACGTATATTTTAAAGTGGTGTGTCAGTCACTCATAATTCTTTCTCCTCCGTGATAGTTCCCGAGATTTTATTAATTGTTTTGAAATGAAGTTTGTGATGTTTCATGACAACATTCTGAATCTGACTCAAATTTTTCTTTTCCATTTATTGTAATCTATTAACACGTCTATTTAAATGTGCGTTATATTAACCAAGCAAATTAAAGTTCTGAAATTGCCTTTTTTTTTTTTTAATCTGACTAGTTTAATTTGCTTTGGAGTCTCGTGAAGCTTACGTACAATTTTAGAATTTTATGAGATATTTTTTTTCGAAACTACTTTTATTTCATGCTATGCTAAGACCCACAATTTTCCAGACGGAGCACCTGTCACTTATTCAATGATATACACAGGATTATTAGCCGGAGGCTAAATTGTTATTTCACCGGCTCCCCTAAAACAGCACATGCTAGCTTAAAGCCAGTTTGATTTATAACAACAAGTTGTTGTATTACTTGGAAAAACTAATATGATTAATTTTGGGGTATTTTCTATTTTTTTTTTTCACTCAATTTGGTGTTCGTTCTAAATAATTGGTTTTGAAGTTCCACTTTTTTTTAAACGGCAAAAATCTATTTTCTTGACTTGCACTTACGAGTTCAATTGTTTATTATTTTAATTTAAACAAATAAGCCTAACTCGCCTTTCCAATCTCTGTTTCTTTCATCCCTCTAGAACATGACTTTGATGGACGAAGATGTTCCATTTCCTTTCACCCGTGTTTTTGTATAAAGGAAATAAAATTTTGGTAAAATCCTTCACTGAATGCACTGCGGTAGACCATACTTTACTGTTACACACACTACGGTATAGCAGACTGATGAGCTTGTGTTTGACCGAAGGTATCATAAGATGTAAAAACAAAAAACAAAAAATGCTGAATGGACAGAGTAGATATCTCCACAGCATGTGTGAATAACCGATAGTAACTTCTAATTTAGACTTTACAGCTGGAATTAGGACATTTTTGATGTATCGGCTATTTTTTATCTGTCATTGTGCTTGTTCGCTTTGTGATTAGCTCACGCAAGTCAAAATTTGACTGAAATTATTTGTCTTTATACGTAAATACATTTTTAAAAAGAATACATCTTTTAACATTACAATCTAACATTTTTTTTTTTATAAAAATGATAGTTATTTATGATCAATTATTTAAAATACGGTA
>NC_090761.1:32907416-32912416 GCF_036898095.1 Palaemon carinicauda
TCGGGTGGTATCATCTTGCTTCCAAGTCACGATATTACTCTAGATCAGTGGTTCCCAAACTGTGGGGCCGTGAGGACGATACAAGGGGGGCGTGAAGTCACCTGCTCGAAATTACTTGTTTAATAGAATAAAAAATCATTAAAAGAACAAATATCTGTCATTACATACATGCATCCATCTCACTAAATTTGACCAAAAATTGTGCCTTAGTCTCATAAGTATTTCCAAATATTATATGCCATGTTTTCAAATTATCTATTCTTAAAATTGCAACTCAATTTTGCCAATTTGCTAATGTTCAAACTTTTTTTTCGCTCACTTTGAACCAAAGGTTTCGTTTTTAGTTACTGGAATGTACTATTATTTGCTTGAGTGGCTTTCATTATTAAAATGTAATACAAACAGAAATCTGTTCTCCTGTACAATGTTAAGAAATAAATGTAAGAATCATTTCATATAAGAAAAAAGAGAGGAGTGGGGGCGTACGGGTCTACTGGAAGCAAAAAGGGGGCGTCAGGTAAGATAGTTTAGTAACCACTGCTCTAGATAATAAGAAATGTACTTAATTTGTAACTGAAGAAACTAAAGGAGATATAAGATTATATTTTTATGTATATTTCGTCTTTAAGAATTTGGTAATGAATTTTATGGTCTAACTTTTGGTGATGCTTTTATCGTGTACTTAATTTTCGGCATGCCCTAAAAATTATTTAAAATTAAGCTTTATTTCATGTGGCAGGTTGTTGGTAACAGAAATCTAAAGTTGATATAAAAGATGACCGAGGCTAGTTAAGCTCTTTTAGATGTACGTGAGTTTTCTTATATATACAGTAATTTCATTACAGTGTTTCAAACAGAAGATATTGGTATTACTACTACTGCTGATAATAATGATAGTAATAATTACCGATAATGACAGGATTATGAATATTACATCCTCATAATTATAACGAAAGTCACCATTTTGATTATGGATTATTAAGCGTAATGTTTGGGGTTGCACCCTGCTCCCTTGGGAATCCACCACTTTTCCTCCATCAATTTCTCCTCATTAGCATATCAAAAAAACTCTCAGTTAAATCTCCAGACCTTGGTAGTCTCATATTTCATCCCTCTCTTCCTCCTCCTCCACTCTGGAGTCCCTTGGTAATGCCACATCTAGGAGTGATACAGTAGCTCTTGGTTTTGGTGAGCAATGAAGACTGGTCGATATGCATGTAATGCCATGTCTTTAGCTGAGGTCCCGGAGTAGTTACAATTGTTTTCTTTACAATTTCTCTCTTTAGTTGGTGTTTATACCACTTGTTACATGTTATTTCTTACACAGACTCCAGTTGAGGTATTTTACCTCCAACTTTTCAAATTTTTTCTTATTTTGTACTAGTGCTGGTTTTGGACACACACTGCCATTGAGGTTTATAGTCTTTGCTTTTACATTGGATTTCTTGCCCTTGGACGATATGTTGTTTCTTTCTAATACCTTCTGTATGTTTCTTGTTCTTAGGGCCTTGCAGGTATCAAGGTGTTATATATTTGAGTTTTCCATTTCCTGCCACTTCGTGCAAATGGATTTTTTATGGTAGTGAGCAAGTATGTGTCTGAGAGAGAAGTGATATTGGAAACAGATCATTGCTATCATGATAGGTTACAAGGCCTTATTGAATACTCCAATGAACGTTGTGATTTACATTTCTCCAGTCCTCATTAACCTGCAGTCTTTCGTTGAATTTTAAGTGGAAAAGTTTCTTTATATTTCATAATATGTAATCCATACAGTTTTACTGTAAATTCTTGTGTGGTATTATTCTAACGTCCATTTTAGTAGCTAATATTACTTACACGTATATTTATATATATAAATTTATATATATATATATATATATATATATATATATATATATATATATATATATATATATATATATATATATGTGTATATATATATTATGTATATATATACACACATATATATATGTATATATATATACACACACACACACACACACACACACATATATATATATATATATATATATATATATATATATATATATATATATATATATATATATATATTATTTAAGTTTACTGAACTTATTTCGATACACAATATATTTTGCTGCTTATTTTTTACTTCATTGCACACATGACTATCTGTTGCCATTTTTGTTGAATAAAAAAGCAAGAGTCTAAGTTAACAAGTTTATCTTTGTAATTACATAAAAGGAATTTTAACTGCCAAAGGTTAAATACATTTTCGAAAAATATTATACGAGTTTCCGACGTATTTCCTTCTTTCATTCATTCTAAGTTGTCAAGTTATCGTTGCGTATGTGATTTAGAGCGAAAGGAAAGCGAATTACACCAATGAATCAACACCATAAAGGAATCATTGGGTTGGCAATACTGGGCCCGGCACACGCCTGTCGGTCCTCCCTTTGTTGTTTGGAAGCCTATGGGACGTGCTTCTGACGTCACTGGTCACGTGACTCGTTAGGCCTCTGTATTCCAGGAAATAAGGGACTTTGAAGAGGCACCCTATTTTCGGGGAAGGGAATAGGGATTACTGTAGGGTAGTTGCTCGCTTTTACAGTATGAGCCAGAGTGTAAATATCTGTTGGGGGAGAAAATATTCAAGCTCAAGGAAAAGAGATTTTAGTAAGCCCAGACATGTTGTTCAGCTACTTGGTATTATAGGGATGACGTGGTTGTAACATTGATATTTCTGGTAATTGAGGATGCCATTATATGTTAAACGAGATACAAATGACCCGAAGTTAAAACAATGAAAAGCAGATACTCAAATAGATGCTTTCACATATAAACTGTATAATTTTGTAGTCATTGATTTAAAATTTTATTGGTACCAGAACTATTTTATTATTTTGAAATACATTTTCAGTTTTTAACTAACTGTCTATTGCTGTTGGAACAGCTTTATATGATATGAGGCACGATGAATGATTTATCCGATTATTTATGATTGTAGAAATGCTTATCTGCGGTTATTGATATGATACCGGGTTTGTTGGTAAACATCCTTATACCTAGATTGGATCTACCTGTAAGGTTTGTAGCTCTTGATTAATTAATACAGTAGACATCATTTCTCAAGGTTATTGGTTCAATAATGCAAACAGATCAAGACGATTCGGCCACTTTATCTTTGTTGACTTAACATTTTGAAATAAATTGGCTGCTGGCTTATTAACCGGAATGCAACCAGGGGGATATAAAGTAAAAATAAGCCGAGAGTTGTGATTGAATTGAGATAGAAATTATATTTTTGTTATTAATGTAACGTGTTGTTACAGTGTCATGTTTTTTTTTATGCTATGTTTTGTGTATACTGTATGAATATTACAATGCGTTCATTTTGCCAGACAGAAAATATCATAGTAAGGGTGTCAGTAACATAACAGTTTTATTGTTCACTACTACTTGTTAGAAACTTTGTAATGCTATTGCTAACATTACCATTTCAACTGCGAGTATTTCATGTTCATCTTGTTAGTATTAAAAGAGGAATTCCATCTATTTGTCTGAAAAGAAATAACTTTACAACGAAAGAAGAGAAGCAGCCGCACCAGGACGTCTTGTGTTCTGGGAAAAGCGGTCAATAAGGCCCTTCTGATTTACGATTCTTGCAGTAGCTACAGACACACTGAAAGACCGCTGTTAGCGAGGGTGCTGGAATGGGAGTCTTGTGACTCAGAGGGGGAATGTTATTGCTTCTGTTGCTAGATAATGTTTCTTGTAGTGAATTTCATATCCTTGGAAATACGGGGAATGTTTACAAGAAGACTTGTCTTAATGTGGATCTGTGAAAGGCGTTCTATATTAGAAAAGTTTTTTTAATTATTTTTATTTTTTATATTTTTTCTACAAATTAGTATGAGTATTTTGGATTTTTTTGAGACATTACTCCATGCTCACTATTTTTAAGGGGAATCTGGTAATGATTTTTAAAATGAAAATATTAGCAATAATTACCATTGCACAGATGAACATTTATTGATCCTCCTGCTACTTAAAAATATTGACTAAACCTTAACCTTAATTGTATGTAAGGCCTTCAATATTATCCCGCTTTACCGATTGGCCTTTGTTAGGAGGTAAATGGATCTTATAGTTAGCGATCTATAATTTCCACTTCCCATCAGGTTTTTATTGTTTATATAACATTCATAATTTTTTTTTCTTTTAATTGTTGAAGTATGAATTATCAAAGTCCGGAGAATAATAACTAGAATAACACAAGTAATTATAATACAACTCATTCAATTGAGTTGATATTGCAGTTGTAGGGAATTTAGTAAAAGGACGTATTTTTGTAATTTTCTCTTCATAGCAATCTCGTCTCCATTATGTGTGGGTTTGTTTTTTTTTTTTTTTTTTTTTTTTTTTTTTTTTTTTTTTTTTTTTTTTTTTTTTTTTTTTTTCTTACATAGGAACGATATTTTAACCATGATTAATTTGATGCATTTTAACCTTTTATTCTCTTAGAATTTGAAAATTAAAAAAGACTAAAATCCCACATGTTCTAATCATTATTTGGAATTAGTGTTGGGACATTATTATTGTTGCTGAAGATGTTATAATTATTGTTGATTAGGATTTTTAGAGAGATTTTTAGAAAGAGGTAAAAATTGTCAACTGTAAATATACGACACGTGCCATCGGATCTGGTTAGTTATGGAGATGGAAATTGATATGGGGAGGCCTAAAAAGATTGAAAGGGTTTAATGAAAAAAAGGGGGAAAGAGATACTAAAAAAGGGATTAGGTAAAAGGGGGAAAATAATTGCTTGGTGGGATGTTATGTACAGACTTTTAGTCAAGTTTTTTTTTTTTTTTTTTTTTTTTTTTTTTTTTTTTTTTTTTTTTTTTTTTTTTTTTTTTCTCTCGCTTCACCACCTGCCATTGTTAACAATTCTATTTGGGATAAGTCTTCGAGCCTAATAATATGCTTATAATTCAGTTATTTTCCCCTATATGTAG
>NC_090761.1:32914916-32924916 GCF_036898095.1 Palaemon carinicauda
CGTGGACAGGTCACGTTTCTGATGGATTTGGGCAGTTCACATGTTCGATGGTTAGGTGTGGGCCTTTGGGATGCTGGTCACGCGGTAGACCTCACCCTTCACCTGGGTAGGCGACATATGGCAGTAGACCTCACGCTACAGTAGCACCGAAAAATTTGTATATGTGTGCATATATACACAAACATATGTGTGTGTATATATATATATATATATATATATATATATATATATATATATATATATATATATATATATATATATATATATATATATATATATAAATTAATGTAGCTGTTAGCCGAAGTAATCTCGACAAATAGAAAAATAACTTCATCCTTCATAGTCCATCCCGGATCCACTTCCAAGTGGATCCCGAGTCCATCGAAAAGACGCCCTTGGGGATCCTTCACGTGTCCTCTAGATCTTTTCTGTTTTTTCTTCTCTTTCTTAATAGTGACCATTTTCTTTAATCCTTCGTTTTTTTTTTTTAATACGATAGGCGAAACATTCTCTCATCGTAAAAATTGTTTTATTTCGTTAATAAAACCTTTGAAAACCGTCAAAAACCACTATAATGCGGAACCACGCTCCGTAAGCTGTTGCACTTTCTTAAAACCTAAACTAACTTTAAGATATTCACACTAATTTTCCGATGCTTTGTTTTGACTTACATTAAACTGCCAATTTCTTTCATTTATAACGAGTAGGGTCACTCACTGGATTATATCTTGGGCATCATTGTAGCTCCTAAAACAAGACGAAATTATCGACCTTGAAAACATACAGGAAACCTTAATGGTCCATGCGGTGTTTAGTTCATTAATTATATCAATCTCTCTCTCTCTCTCTCTCTCTCTCTCTCTCTCTCTCTCTCTCTCTCTCTCTCTCTCTCTCTCTCTCTCTCTGATACCTATAAGTTTACGTTTGATTCTGAAGTTTTGAAAGAAACGATAGCCATTCTCATATACAGTTTTAGAGAACAAGGTAAACGTGCTGAAGGAAATATAATAGTTTTCAAAATGGAAGAAATGCTTTGAGCTGTATATATTATTGGTTTTCGTTTGTAAATTAAAAAAAATTATTTGGGGGCCCATAAACACCCGTGGTTGGGAGCGTAAAAAAATGATCTCCGGCTCTCTCGTCATTGATTGCCTAATATAACTTTGCTTTTAGCACAATCTTCATTTTAGAGCTAGTGTGTAATGGCATTAAGTTTCCTTTCTAGCCTATTTCTGCTAATGGTAGTTTGTTCTCTATTACCAGTCGAGCCTTCAGTTTTTCCTTCCATTTATCTATTCGACCGTTGCTGTGCCTATCACGCTTACTCCTCCAGCAAGGTTAAAGGATTACTGTCAAAATTTTATAATGGTCTTACATAAAAATAGTCGTTCTTTATGGGAGATGACTCAGTCTGTACATCGGTCTCTTCTTTGTATGTCATCCGTACATTATCTTTTCTACTGCTACAGTGTTGTAGAGATTTAGGTGAAACCTCGTACAAAGATAGATCGTCGTGCATGTATGGTCAATTTAACCATTCATAAGTGTATGTCACTCTTACCTTGTCAAACGTGGTACGAAGGCAGACCATTGTGCCAAGAAAGATGTGACTGAAGCGTGATTCTATGTTTGTTAGTTGGTCTGCCTCCGCTTACTTTATTAGCATAACTTAGGAGTTGAAGTAGCTATTCATTGAGGGAATGCGTTTGTCTATCAGCCTTTCAATGTGTCTGCCTTATTACCTTATCTTCGTGTATGGCAGTTTTGATTTCATTCAAACCTGGTTTATGGGAATATAAGCATGTTTAGATGTCAGTCGGCTTTTCTTTCTTTATATCTGTGTCCGTTAGTATGTCTGCCACACCTACTTTATTATCATCAATCCTAAGCAGTGGACAATTTTCTGTTAAATTTGGTACAAAGTAGATATTTCATCGATCTGTTATACTTTTGTATGTTACACGTATCCTTTCATTATGGCTGAAGGAATTACAGTCATATTTGATACATACAGTAATTAGTCCATCTCGTACACATGTACACGAAAGGAAGTTACCTGCCTCGCTGTTTATATATATATATATATATATATATATATATATATATATATATATATATATATATATATATATATATATATGTGTGTGTGTGTGTGTGTGTGTGTGTGTGTGTGTGTGTGTGTGTGTGTGTGCATTCTTGCGTAATCTACGCTTTTCCCTCTCTACTTCCTGTTAGTGTTTATTTCATGAGTGTTTACCTGTTCCATTTGTACTCAATATAAGTAATCCTTGTTTACCATATTGTAGCATTAAGTCTTATTTGTCTTATTTTCTGATTTTAAAGTTTGCTAATGCATTTTCTAACCTTAATGAAATTGATTTTTCGTTCGAACTGCAGTGCACTAGCACAGTTGTGTTTGTTGAATTGTCTTACCTAGAAGTATTGTTCGTTGGCAACGTGCGTTCTTGTATCATCGTTTTTTCTGTACCTTTGTGAACAGAGTTATTAATATCAAGATTTTTTCCACTCGCATCTCCCAATATTTCTTTAGACGTCAGAGGTTCTTTGTTTCTCTGGGATTTTTTTCCTCACCCCCATACTACCTGTCCCACTTTCACCTCCCTAATTCCCTCTCTCTTCCTCCCCTCCCCTCATTATAAGCCTACGTCAAATTTGTGGTCAGTTTCCTAGGGCCTTTTGGAAAAGCCCTCCTTTTTTCAGTCGAGGTGAATTAACTGGTAAAAGAGATTAGTGTAATTGGTAGCAGTCGAGAAAGAGAGATTTTTTCTTTTATTATCTGCCGGGTTGTCTCTTTGACCCAAAGGCTTTAGCGTTAATCTGTGTATTTTATTTCTTTAATCATATGAGGTTCTAGATTTATTTACATATAAAGTGGTCCCGTTCTGGTGTTTATGTGATTGGAATCTTTGGTAGATAAATCCAGTATGGTTCAGAATGTTTCGTATTGTTCAACCTCTCTCTCTCTCTCTCTCTCTCTCTCTCTCTCTCTCTCTCTCTCTCTCTCTCTCTCTCTCTCTCTCTCTCTCTCTCTCTCTCTCTCGAGGTAAGAAGACATTGTCAGTCGGGTGATTACACTATCTTTTCATATGTTGAATTTCCATTATTTTCAATGTAATCACGACAATTGTGCTATTAGCTATGTAAATACATATTATATTGTGTTTAGGCCTGTGTATATTCGCTTTAATATTTTTTCATGTGCTGTGCGATGTGCTTTATGTTGGCTAATTCGTACATTTTATATATTTTATATATATATATATATATATATATATATATATATATATATATATATATATACTGTAAATTGACTAATGCTTTATCCAAGTTTATTAATGTAGAAGTTAGGTATCCGCAAAATCCTACCGAATGGTAGATTTGAAAATTAATGATGACTGTTTATTATTAAAAGACAGCAGCCTCCCAAAAGGCCTGATGCTAATGATTAAACATGTAATTCTAATATATCTGAAGAGCTCTTAAGAAATTACATTGTTCTAGCGACAGAAGAGTTGATTTATGTGTGTAGGAAACGGTAGACATTGAAGGAAGATTATGGAATTAAGAAAAAGAGAAGTAAAGTGACAAGATCCGAATGCTGACTCCCCTATAATATGAATTGTCCTTCCATTTTTGAATGGTTTTTGAATCTGTGGAGAAAGAAGTTAGATGAAATAGCATCTTGATCGGACTATTGAGTGCCATATCATGCAGCTTGGAATATTGAACATACTGAAAGTTTAGAGATTTTGAGTAATGATTGCAAGTGACAGTTACGTCAGTCTATAATACAATGGTTTCCATGGAGTAATGGAGCAGATTAGAAGAATAAAAGGATATTTATTGATTACCACTTACAAGGTGTCATGGTTCATATAGATATTATGTAGGAACGGAGTTTCTTAGTTGCATCAAAACAACTTGATTGCTCTTCCAGTCTTTTTTTGTACTTTCAGATAATGTAAATTTGACTAAAGGTGTTAAAAGAAATATAACTATTTGAATAAGATGAAATGCTAGATGGATAAGTTTAGAGTTTATTTTCGTTGGTTAGCTTACGAAATAATACAGTAGTTTGGTTTATTTTAGAGATATTGGTTGAAGTGTCATGTAGTAGCAAATAAGGTTATTGATAAGGAAATGAAGTTGAAAGGCTTTCCATTGAAATTATTCAGTACAATAACGTAGTATTTATTATACATGTATTTTTATATATTACCCAACAAAGTATCTTATAAAACATAATGAAATAATGAACGAGTTTATTTAGGGATGTTTCGTAGGAATTCACTCATTCAATTTAAATAATAGTATTTCTTACATTCATGCTTGTTTTTACAAATATTTTTAAAAGATTGATTATCATCGACTTCTGTGGTCTTGAATTTTAAATGGGGTCAGTTTATTTATTGTAGGTATTTCCTAGTCAGTATAAATTGGACTGCAATTTTTAGGAAGTTGTGATTTTACAAACGTGTGTAGTAGGCCAGTTCAGTAACTTGTAATGATGAAAATGTATCTAATAACCCTTTTAACTATGCTTAATTTTACGGATCATGAAAATTTCCCTCCTTTGTCCTTACATAAGTGATTTTGATTCTCTAGCTGCTTATTGTGCTTATAAGTATTAACTATTGATGAAATTTTGCTTCTCTCCTATGCATTTTGGATTTCATATATTGTTTTAAAAGTTCCTTTATTAATAGGTATTTTTGATTTCTTGTATCTTTGTTTTATGCTATTTTATTCATTCATTTGTGTTTGCAAAATCGGGTTAAGTCGGGGTTACTACCGCGATATCTTCTTATGGTAGTCAGCGTCTTCTTTAATTTAATTTTAGACTTGTTAAGCTAACAAGAGAGAGAGAGAGAGAGAGAGAGAGAGAGAGAGAGAGAGAGAGAGAGAGAGAGAGAGAGAGCGCACGTGTGGTAAGCCTTTGTTCTGAGGGAAAGGCAAGCTAAGCCTTGAGAAAGCCTTTAGATGTAGAGAATACTGAGACCAACAAAGACTGCTTCGGTGTCTATGGATGTATTGAGGCCCCCATAGCCTCTTCCTTCCTATGTCACACGCACGTGTGCGCACACACCCACACACACACTTTCTAATTCCTCCTCCTCTTCAGGGTCTTACAGGATAAAGGGCAGTTCTGTTTGATGATTGATTGATTGATTTAAAGTTTTCTGACGTGGTTCGGATGCTTTTAATCTATTGGTATTTAGAATTAATTATTCCTGTTTTGATTAACGCATAAGGTACCAAGAATAGTTATAGATGAAGATATGAGCCAATTGTCCTTTTTATCGTTAAAAGATTTTGTAGGGCAGGCTACTTTGAAGCTAGCACTTTTATTTCAGGTAATAGTATAATAAATTAGATATTTTTAATGCCACGTCCTTAGAATTCTAAAAGTTAGTCACAAATAGAGCCTGGGGATTAAAGGTAAGTGATGCCTTTATGCAGTGTCTTGAAGTGAATAAGAAAGGATTTTCTTTAAGAAAATTTTTGTTTCCTTAGTGATAAATCTTTTACTCACATCTATGATGAAGTAGAATTTTTCGTTATTGTTATTTTCAAGAATCTTGTTGTCTAGTTTACATGGGCTCATAAGTAAGGAAAATGAATAGAACAATTTAAGAAAATGTGAATTGCCGGTTTTGGAAAATTGCTATCCTTTCAGTCACGAAAATTTCACAGGTTCAACCAACTTTTTTTTTTTTCATTGTCTGTCAATGTTTATACGTTTAAGTCTCATCGCCATTTATGTTTCACTTTTCTGTCCAGTTTGTTGTTATCTACAACCAGGATTACCGCACACACAGCCCTATGCAATGAACATTGCTACGACAACATTGTTATTTAGAAGGAAAAGTCTACTACACCAAGACCATCAATAGAATCACAATAATTTTGATAATAGAATGAACAACATTACTGTTACTACAACAGCAATTAATACTACTGGTGGCAGAAACTGCAACATGTCTCAATACTTTTGTGGATAATTTGCTTTATTTTAACCCTGTGATAATTGACAGTGTATTTAATATGTGTTGGGAGAAATACCAGTATGTTACTTCAGGAAATATTTGAAACGCTTGTGATATTTAGCATAATTTTTTTTTTTTTTTTTTTTTTTTTTTTTTTTTTTTATAATATATAGAACAATAAGGCGCTTTGTCTTCAATCTTAGAAATGTGCCACTAATAAATCAAATACGATTTTCCAAATCCCATCGTTTATTCTTGTCTATTCTTAGAATTGCATACAATAGTCTCCCGTTTTAACCGCTAAACATATTTTTTTTATCAAGAATCTCAATGACCTTATATAGAGTCCCAGATTTTGTAAGTCTTTCAAATTCGCTTTACTGACAAGATAACTTTTGACTTACTCTACAAAAATGATGCTTTCTGATATGATAGATCTATCATCTCAATTTTACGTATAAACTTGGCGAAAATATCAAAACTGTTTGAAATTGCAGATTTACATTAAATACCTAGACAAACAGAAATCGCTGTTTGCATTAACAGACTGCCCAATAAGGTTAAGTCAAAGGAGAACAACCACTATTTTAGCACAAGCTTAACATCACGGGAAGTGCAGTATAAATTATGGTCAATAATTTCCATATCTATTAGCATTACAAACATGGCTTACCCTCAGAAATTTACATATGTGTGATTGAAAGTTGAGTAGTTGTAGTAGACTATGAATTAGCAAATGGTCATAGTGTATGTAGTAAAGACATAAGAACATCATACAATCATGATCATCATAGAAATAAAGAAGAATTATGACATTTACAAATACGTTAGTAGTTTTACCCATAATGAGAGTTATTATAATATTGGGTAGTAATAATGATAGCCCTTGTTGGTAATAAGATACTTTTAACGCTTCCTTATTCTGTCCAAATCTCTAATTTTGTTACATTTCTGGCTTACATTGAAATTCTATTTTGAGGGTTCATGGTTTTGAAACATTTTTATCACACCAATGCTCATACTTGTAAGTTTGAGTGTATCACTTGATATTGTGAGCTTATCATCCTTGTACCTCTGATGGATGAGCATCTTTCATCAGATACCTTACAGGTACTTATGTTACTCATGTCTCATCTGCTGCTGTGTGTAACTTGTCTGCATTTGAGGGTTTCTTTTTCTTGCTTTGGTTTGTTTTATATATAAGCCGAGAATGTAGTTCGCTTTGCCTTTCAAAACATCTTCTTGAGTCAACATATCCACTCTTTCATTGCCATATATTCCCATGCAGAGGGCACCCACATGAACTTTGTATTTTGATTGTTCATTACTTGTCCTGTTTATTTATTTCCTTTCCGCACGGGGCTATTTTTCCCTGTTGGAGCCCTTGGGCTTACTCCGTATTCTCTCGTTTGGAACACGTTCTCTCTCTCTCTCTCTCTCTCTCTCTCTCTCTCTCTCTCTCTCTCTCTCTCTCTCTCTCTCTCTCTCTCTCTCTCTCAAATCAAACCTATGGTTTTCAACAACTGCTTTACTTGGAACCAAAACCAAGCTTGAAAATGTATATGTTGGATAAAGTTGGACTTTTGATCTACTTTGAAGGGATATCAATATCAAAGTCCTTTACAAAGGACTGTTTTCCTTGAAAAATTACGTAACCTTTCTTGTCTGTTAACTAATACAGGATAGTTACTGTATTTTTGCAGAAAAAAAAATGACTGATTTCCTTAGGGAAGAGAAAGAGGAATTGGCTTGGGAATAATATATCTTAAATGTTGCATCTCGACAAATTTTAAATAAGCAATAGGAGAGAAAAAAAAATGTGATGATTAACATCGAAAGAAAGAAATAATTCTTGTAAATGTTTGAATAAATAAGAATAATTGATGGTCGTTTTCAGCTACTTTTAGACCAATATCATTTTTATACATGTATCCACGAGATCTTGGGCGTTTAGATGAAAAAAAACCCAGACCAGGTACGAATTTTTCTTAATTAAAAAACTGTAATTATTATGCTGCTGGTTTTATAAACTTTCATAGTCAGACATTAGAATACCCCCTCATCTATCATACTATAAAAAACAGATAACATCCAAGTCTCCTGCATCAACGAAAACTCCATTAGCTACCTCATTAAGCAGCAAATGCAGTTTCCCTTCATTGATTACCTGGAAGCCAGGTAAATTAGGATTTCCAGGCCACCTGTAGCATTAAAGGCTAATCAGATTTCCCTTCCTCTCTGACATCTTATTACAAAGAAGCTTTATTTTCTCGTTGTTTCTTCTTGTTGATCCTTGTTAATTTTTCAATTGAGTAATCTTTTATGCAAGTTTATAAAATGTAGTTAATTTTAAGCTAAAAAAAATATGATGATTATAATTTGTGATCGTTTATAGAGGGTTATAGACCAGCAAGGTATAATTTTAATCCACAAATTAACGCAATATAACCCGATTTTGGATTGTTCTTTGGAACGTAATTTGTACGATTATTGATTTGTCGTCTCTTAGATAAGTTGCTATTATCATTTGTATAGGTGTTTGCTTTTAGAACTGCTGTATCATACGTGTAAATGAAATTCTTCTTTTTTATTTTTACACATACTTTCCTTTACCCTTGAGGAGATGCTGGAAAAAAAAGGTCTTCTTGAAATGATTTTATCGATGATTTTTAATCGATTGGAGCCTTATCTTTATAAAGTAATTTACTTTTTCTTTTTACTTTATGTGAGTGCAAACGTTTGTCAGTTTATTTTCTTTACATGTTCATATATTTTCTGCCTTTGGTTGTTTTCTCTAACACATTGTTACTGTCAAGTTGATTTCATTGCTTTTTAACCTACTGTGAAGAAAACTCAAGTAGCTCCATATACATTTACAACGGTACTTCTTGCTAGACCCTTCTGTTATCTTCGAATTTTATAATCTTATCACCAACCTACTGCGTCCATTCTTTTCACATAACCAAACCATAAGAATCTTTAATCCGTTATATCCCATTTTCTAACCTTACTTCTTTAGTAGTCTATTCCATTTCGATTTCTTTCTAAATTTCACGTAGTATGCAAAAAGTTAATGATTACGTAAAACTTTTTTTTTCTCCCCAACATTTATACTTCACTTTCATACAGTATAGTTGACCAAATAAGTTTTTTTTTTTATCATATTCTCGACTCCTAATTTATTTTATAATCAGATGTCTTCTCCCATCAATCTTCACCATTTTCTTGGGCCTGGGACCGCCATTGAGTTGTGCTGGCTTGCACCCCATATGGCTGGTTTTAATAACCATGCTGCTTCAGGTCAAATCCCAAATAATACTGGTCCTTATTGCCGAACATGGCTGTGCCAGGATAAATTCCTGGAAGAAATGAATCTCGGTAGAGTCATGGCCCTAGGCCCTAGGGCTCCTCCAGGGAGACCTTAGAAAAGTAACTGTGGGGGAGAGAGAGAGAGAGAGAGAGAGAGAGAGAGAGAGAGAGAGAGAGAGAGAGAGAGAGAGAGAGAGAGAGAGAGAGAGAGAGAAAGTAAAGAAAAAAAAATAGACCACTGAGGTCTAAGAGAAAAGATATGGACAGAACAGAAGGAGATGGATATGTCTTATAGGAAGCTGAAACCTAACACAGGAAAAGAAATTTTCCCAGTGACAGTTTTTTTCCAAGGGATGTATTTAATCCATCTCTTTCGGGGGTTCCAAATCATCTTATCCAAAAATATCTTGGCTCCACCTTTTTCCTGGACGATTTCAAAGCCATCTGCAAGGGAGATTTTCAAAATTAAGGTTTCATCCTAATCCCCTTTTCGAGGGATTTTATTTTTTTTCAACTTTACCAATTTAGGGAAGTTTCTAAACTTACCAATTTACATAGGATGTTGTCAACATTTTTCCATTTTCAAGGGAAATTTTAAATGCTATTTTTTTTTTCTCCGAAGAAGGTTCCTTCCTGACCTCTTTTTCAAGGGATGTGGTTAACTTTACCTTCCCCACGAAAGG
>NC_090761.1:32942509-32950009 GCF_036898095.1 Palaemon carinicauda
CTTACAGCCACTGCTATATTTATGCTTTAACTGTTGATTCGTGGATAAAATCCCGGGCCCACAGAATTTACTATACAGAGAAGGATCAGCAGCAGTGTGTTGAATGCCACTGTCAAACTTTTTACACAAATGGTCGTAAAAGTTGAAAACATCCCTTGAAAAGGAGGCTGAGCTGAGACCTTCGTGGGGAAGGTAGAGTTAACCACATCCCTTGAAAAAGAGGTCAGGAAGGAATCTTCTTCGGAGAAAAAAAAAATAGCATTTCAAATTCCCTTGAAAATGGATTGTGGAAAAAATGGAAAAAAAAATTGACAATGTCCTATGTAAATTGGTAAGTTTAGAAACTTCCCTAAATTGTTAAAATTGAAAAAAAAAAATCCCTTGAAAAGAGGATTAGGTTGAAACCTTAATATTGCAAATATCCCTTGCAGATGCTTTGAAAATCGTCCCAGGAAAAATGTGGAGGCAAGATATTTTTGGATAAGATGATTTGGAACCCCCGAAAGAGGTGGAAAGAAAACATCCCCAGGAAAACACTTTCACTGGGAAAATTGTTTTCCCTGTGTTAGGTTTCAGCTTCCCATAAGTCATATCCATCTCTTTCTGTTCTGTCCATATCTTTTCTCTGAGGCTTCAGTGTCCTGTATTTTTTTCTTAAATCTCTCTCTCTCTCTCTCTCTCTCTCTCTCTCTCTCTCTCTCTCTCTCTCTCTCTCTCTCTCTCTCTCTAACAGTTACTTTTCTAAGGTCTCCCTGGAGGAGCCCTAGGGCCTAGGGCCATGACACTACCGAGATTCATTTCTTCCGGGAATTTCTCCTGGCAGAGCCATGTTCGGCAATAAGGACCAGTAATACTTGGGATTTGACCTAGAGCAGCATGGTTATTAAAACCAGCCATAGGGGGTGCAAGCCAGCACAACTCAATGGCGGTGCCAGGCCCAAGAAAATGGTGAAGATTGATGGGAGAAGACATCCGATTATAAAGAAATTAAGAGTCAAGAATATGATAAAAAAAAAAAAACTTATTTGGTCAACTATACTGTATGATAGTGAAGTATAAATGTTGGGGGAGAAAAAAAAAAAGTTTTAAGTATAAATCATTAACTTTTTGCATACTATGTGAAATTTAGAAATAAATCGAAGGGGAGTAGACTACTAAAGAAGTAAGGTTCGAAAATGGCATATAACGGATCAAAGATACTTATGGTTTGGTTATGTGAAAAGAATGGACGCAGTAGGTTGGTGATAAGATTATAAAATTCGAAGATTACAGGAGGGCCTAGCAAGTACCGTAGTAAATGTATATGGAGCTACTGGAGTTTTCTTCACAGTGGGTTAAAAAGCAATGAAATGAACTTGACAGCAACAATGTGTTAGAGAAAACAACCAAAGGTAGAAAATATATGAACATGTAAAGAAAATAAACTGGCAAACGTTTGCACTCACATGAAGTAAAAAGAAAAGGTAAATTACTTTATAAAGATAAAGTTCGAATCGATTAAAAATCATCGATAAAATCTTTTCAAGACCTTTTTTCCAGCATCTCCTCAAGGGTAAAGGAAAGTATGTGTAAAAATAAAAAGAGGAATTTGATTTACTCGTATGATACGGCAGTTCTAAAAGCAAACACCTATACAAATGATAATAGCAACTTATCTAAGAGACGACAAATCAATAATCGTACGAATTACGTTCCAAAGAGCAATCCAAAATCAGGATAATATTGCATTAATTTGTGGATTAAAATTATACCTTGCTGGTCTATAACACTCTATAAACAACCACACATTATAATCACCATATTTTTTAAAGCTTAAAATTAACTACATTTTATAAACTTGCATAAACGATTACTCAATTGAAAATATAACAAGGATTAACAAGAAGAAACAACGAGAAAATAAAGCTTCTTTGTAATAAGATGTCAGAGAGGAAGGGAAATCTGATTAGCCTTTAATGCTACAGGTGGCCTGGAAATCCTAATTTACCTGGCTTCCAGGTAATCAATGAAGGGAAACTGCATTTGCTGCTTAATGAGGTAGCTAATGGAGTTTTCGTTGATGCAGGAGACTTGGATGTTATCTGATTTTTTTATAGTATGATAAATGAGGGGGTATTCTAATGTCTGACTATGAAAGCTTATAAAACCAGCAGCATAATAATTACAGTTTTTTAATTTTAAAAAATTCGTATCTGGTCTGGGTTTTTTTTTTTATCTAAACGCCCAAGATCTCATGGATAAATGTATAAAAATGATATTGGTCTAAAAGTAGCTGAAAACGACAATTAATTATTCTTATTTATTCAAAAATTTACAAGAATTATTTCTTTCTTTCTCTGTTGATCATCACATTTTTTTTCTCTCGTATTACAAATTTAAAATTTGTCGAGATGCAACATTTAAGATATGTTATCCCCAAGTCAATTCCTCTTTTTCTTCCCTAAGGAAATCAGTCAATTTTGTTTCTGCAACAATACAGTAGCTATCCTGTATTAGCTAACAGACAAGAAAGATTACGTAATTTTTCAAGGAAAACAGTCCTTTGTAAAGGACTTTGATATTGGTATCCCTTCAAAGTAGATCGAAAGTCCAACTTTATCCAACATATACATTTTCAAGCTTGGTTTTGGTTCCAAGTAAAGCAGTTGTTGAAAATCATAGGTTTGATTTGAGAGAGAGAGAGAGAGAGAGAGAGAGAGAGAGAGAGAGAGAGAGAGAGAGAGAGAGAGAGAGAGAGAGAGAGAGAGAGAATACGTGTTCCAAACGAGAGAATACGGAAGGCTAAGTATATATTATCATTACAAGCTAAGCTACAACCCTAGTTGGAAAAGCAGGATGTTATAAGCCCAAGGGCTCCAACAGGGAAAAATAGCCCCGTGCAGAAAGGAAATAAATAAACAGGACAAGTAATGAACAATCAAAATACAAAGTTCATGTGGGTGCCCTCTGCATGGGAATATATGGCAATGAAAGAGCGGATATGTTGACTCAAGATGATGTTTTGAAAGACACAGCGAACTACATTCTCGGCTTATATATAAAACAAACCAAAGCAAGAAAAAGAAACCCTCAAATGCTGGCAAGTTGTGCAACTGCAGCAGATGAGACATGAGTAACATAAGTACCTGTAAGGTATCTGATGAAAGATGGTCATCCATTAGAGGTACAAGGATGATAAGCTCACAATATCAAGTGATACACTCAAATTTACAAGTATGAGCATTGATGTGATGAAAATGTTTCAAAACCACGAACCCTCAAAATAGAATTTCAATGTAAGCCAGAAATGTAACAAAATTAGAGATTAGGACAGAATAAGGAAGCGTTAAAAGTGTCTTATTACCAATAATGGGTATTATTACTACTACCCAATATTACAATAACTCTCATTATGGGTAAAACTACTAACGTATTTGCAAATGTCATAATTCTTCTTTATTTATATAATGATCATGATTGTATGATGTTTTTATGTCTTTACTACATACACTATGACCATTTGCTAATTCATAGTCTACTACAACTACTTAACTTCCAATCAACACATATGTAAATTTCTGAGGGTTACCCATGTTTATAATGCTAATAGATATGGAAATTATTGACCATAATTTATACTGCACTTCCCGTGATGTTAAGCTTGTGCTAAAATAGTGGTTGTTCTCCTTTGACTTAACCTTATTGGGCAGTCTGTTAATGCAAACAGCTATTTCTGTTTGTCTAGGTATTTAATATAAATCTGCAATTTCAAACTGTTTTGATATTTTCGCCAAGTTTATACGTGAAATTGAGATGATAGACCTATCATGTCAGAAATCATCATTTTTGTAAAGTAAGTCAAATTTATCTTGTCAATAAAACGAATTTGAAAGACTTACTAAATCTGGAACTCTACTGTATATAAGGTCATTGAGATTCTTGATAAAAAAAAAATATGTTTAGCGGTTAAAACGGGAGACTATTGTATGCAATTCTAATAATAGACAAGAATAAACGATGTGATTTGGAAAATTGTATTTGATTTATTAGTGGCATATTTTTAAGATTGAAGACAAAGCGCCTTATTGTTCTAAAAAAAAAAAAAAAAAATATGCTAAAAACCCAAAGCGTTTCAAAAATTTCCTTAAGTAACATACTGGTATTTCTCCTAACATATATCAAATACACTGCCAAGGGTCACGGGGTTAAAATAAAGCAAATCATCCACAAAAGTCTTGAGACATATGTTAATATGTTGCAGTTTCTGCGACCAATAATATCAATTGCTGTTATAGTAACAGTAATGTTGTTCATTCTAATATTATAAAAATTATTGTGACTCTATTGATGGTCTTGGTGTAGAAGACTTTTCCTTCTAAATAACAATGTTGTCGTAGCAATGTTCATTGCATAGGGCTGTGTGTGCGGTAATCCTGGTTGTAAATAACAACGAACTGGACAGAGAAGTGAAACATAAATGGCGATGAGACTTAATAAACTTATAAACATTGACAGACAATAAAAAAAAAAATAAAGTTGGTTGAACCTGTGAAATTTTCATGACTGAAAGGATAGCAATTTTCCAAAACCGGCAATTCACATTTTCTCAAATTTTTCTATTAATTTTCCATACTTATGAGCCATGTGAACTAGACAACAAGATTCTTGAAAATGACAATAACGAAAAATTTTACTTCAACATAGAAATGAGTAAAAGATTTATTTCTAAGGAAACGAAAATTTTCTTAAAGAAAATCCTTTCTTCTTCACTTCAAGACACTGCATAAAGGCATCCGTTACCTTTAATCCCCAGGCTCTATTTGCGACTAACTTAGAATTCTAAAGACGTGGCATTAAAAATATCTAATTTATTACACTACTTCTTGATATAAAAGTGCTAGCTTCAAAGTAGCCTGCCCTACAAAACATTTTAACGATAAAAAGGACAATTGGCTCATATCTTCATCTATACCTATTTTTGGTACCTTACCATTTATCAATATTGATTAAACATCACAGGAATATTTAATTCTAAATACCAATAGGTTAAAAGCATCCGAACCACATCAGAAAACTTTAAATCAATCATCAAACAGAACTGCCCTTTATCCTGTAAGACCCTGAAGAGGAAGAGGAATTAGAAAGAGTGTGTGTGCGCACACGTGCGTGTGACATAGGAAGGAAGAGGCTATGGGGGCCTCAATACATTCATAGACACCGAAGCAGTCTTTGTTGGTCTCAGTATTCTCTGCATCTAAAGGCTTTCTCAAGGCTTAGCTTGCCTTTCCCTCAGAACAAAGGCTTACCACACGTGCTCTCTCTCTCTCTCTCTCTCTCTCTCTCTCTCTCTCTCTCTCTCTCTCTCTCTCTCTCTCTCTCGTTAGCTTAACAAGTCTAAAATGAAATTAAAGACGCTGACTAGCATAAGAATATATCGCGGTTGTACCCCGACTTCACCCGATTTTGCAAACACAAATGAATGAATAAAATAGCATAAAACAAAAATACAAGAAATCAGAAATATCTATTAATAAATGAACTTTTAAAACAATATATGAAATCCAAAATGCATAGGAGAGAAGCAAAATTTCATCGATAGTTAATAATCATAAGCACAATAAGCAGCTAGAGAATCAAAATCACTTATGTAAGGACAAAGGAGGGAAATTTTCATGATCCGTAAAATTAAACATGGTTAAAAGGATTATTAAATACATTTACATCATTACAAGTTACTGAACTGGCCTACTCCACACATTTGTAAAATTACAACTTCCTAAAAATTGCAGTCCAATTTACACTAACTAGGAAATACCTACAATAAATAAACTGACCCCATTTAAAATTCAAGACCTCATAAGTCGATGATAATTTTCCAATAGGATATCAATCTTTAAAAAATATTATGAAAATAAACATGAATGTAAGAAATACTGTTATTTAAATTGAATAAGTGAATTCCTACGAAACATCCCTAAATAAACTCGTTCATTATTTCATTATGTTTTATAAGATACTTTGCTAGGTAATATATAAAAATACATGTATAATAAATACTACGTTATTGTACTGAATAATTTCAATGGAAAGCCTTTAAACTTCATTTCCTTATCAATAACCTTATTTGCTACTACATGACACTTCAACCAATATCTCTAAAATAAACCAAACTATCATTTCGTAAGCCAACCAACGAAAATAAACTCTAAACTTATCCATCTAGCATTTCATCTTATTCAAATAGTTATCTTTTTTTTTAACATCTTCCGTCAAATTTACATTATCTCAATGTACAAAAAAGAGTGGAAGAGCAATCAAGTTGTTTTGATGCAACTTAGAAACACCGTTCCTACATAATATCTATATGAACTATGACACCTTGTAAGTGGTAATCAATAAATCTATATCTTTTTATTCTTCTAATCTGCTCCATTACTCCATGGAAACCATTGTATTATAGACTAACGTAACTGTCACTTGCAATCATTACTCAAAATCTCTAAACTTTCAGCATGTTCAATATCCCAAGCTGCATGACATGGCCCTCAATAGTCCGATCAAGATGCGTTTTCATCAAAAATCATTCAAATATGGAAGGACAATTCATATTACAGGAGAGTCAGCATTCGCATCTGTCACTTTACTTCTATTTTTTCTTAATTCCATAATCTTCCTTCAATGTCTACCGTTTCGTTTCCTACACACATAAATCAACTCTTCTGTCGCTAGAACAATGTAATTTCTTGAGAGCTCTTCGTATATATTGAAATTACATGTTTAATCATTAGCATCAGACCTTTTGGGAGGCTGCTGTCTTTTAATAATAAACAGTCATCATTAATTTTCAAATCTATCGTTCGGTAGGATTTTGACTCTGCCCGCTTATCTAAAGGCATTGCTTAGCGTTCGATCTTTTAAGAAATCATATACAAATCTCCTGTTATCTGGGTATTAAGCTTTATTAATAAATATTTATACTTGCCTACCTAACCACAACGCAAGTATGTTTCATTGTTTAGAATATTTTTTTATTTGTAAAACTATTTCTTTTACTGAGTTTTTTGCTTAATATCTACAATTTTTCAATGTTTATACCATTAGCTTTCATATACCATCTTTTCTTATCATATAAATATGCATTTCCATTTGTTTTTAGGCTAAGATTCTCATTTATATGTATCTATTTGTATACATATGATTATGTATATGTATGCGTACATTTTGTATATCTATATCCATATTTACTTTATTTTTTATTTTTACTTAATTGATGATATTATTTTGTTGTATTATTGCCCGAAGAGCTCTGCTCCACATGGGCTTGGACTGAGTCTTTTTTTCTTTTTGTAAATCTTTGAATGTAAATATTTTTTTTTGTCCAATAAACATTATTATTATTATTATTATCATTATTATTATTATTATTATTACTTTACATCCTGAAGAGGGTCGATGTTTATTGACCGAAATATAGTGTGATTTATTCATATTTCCTGCGTTTCTTTTATGGGCCTTTTTGAA
>NC_090761.1:32955009-32957509 GCF_036898095.1 Palaemon carinicauda
GCAAGAATCGTAAATCAGAAGGTCCTTATTGACCGCTTTTCCCAGAACACAAGACGTCCTGGTGCGGCTGCTTCTCTTTCGTTTTAAAGTTATTTCTTTTCAGATAAATAAATGGAATTCCTGTTTTAATACTAGCAAGATGAACATAAAATACTCGCAGTTGAAATGGTAAAGTTAGCAATAACATTACAAAGTTTCTAACACGGAGTAGTGAACAATAAAACTGTTATGTTACTGACACCCTTACTATGATATTTTCTGTCTGGCAAAATGAACGCATTGTAATAATCATACAGTATACACAAAACATAAAAAAAAAAAAACATGATACTGTAACAACACGTTACATTAATTACAAAAATATAATTTTCATCGCAATTCAATTACAACTCTCGGGTTCTTTTTACTTGATATCCACCTGGTTACGTTTAGATCAATAAGCCAGCAGCCAATTTATTTCAAAATGTTAAGTCAACAAAGATAAAGTGGCCGAATCGTCTTGATCTGTTTGCATTATTGAACCAATAAACTTGAGAAATGATGTCTACTGTATTAATTAATCAAGAGCTACAAACCTTACAGATATATCCAATCAAGGTATAAGGATGTTTACCAACAAACCCGGTAAGAAACGGAGTCTACAGTATCATATCAATAACCGAAGATAAGCATTTCTACAATCATAAATAATCGGATAAATCATTCATTGTGCCTCATATCATATAAAGCTGTTCCAACAGCAATAGACATTTAGTTAAAAACTGAAAATGTATTTCAAACTAATAAAATAGTTCTGGCACCAATAAAATTTTAAATCAATGACTTTACAAAATTATACCGTTTATTTGTGAAAGCATCTTTTTGAGTATCTGCTTTTTCATTGCTTCAACTTTGGGTCATTTGTATCTCGTTTAACATATAATGGCGTCCTTAATTACCAGAAATATCAATATTAAAACCACGTCATCCCTATAATACCAAGTAGCTGAACAACATGTTTGGCCTTACTAAAATCTCTTTTCCTTGAGCTTGAATATTTTCTCCCCCAACAGATATTTACACTCTGGCTCATACTGTAAAAGCGAGCAACTACCCTACAGTAATCCCTATTCCCTTCCCCGAAAATAGGGCGCCTCTTCTAAGTCCCTTATTTCCTGGAATACAGAGGCCTAACGAGTCACGTGACCGGTGACGTCAGAAGCACGTCCCATAGGCTTCCAAACAACAAAGGGAGGACCGACAGGCGTGTGCCGGGCCCAGTATTGCCAACCCAATGATTCCTTTATGGTGTTGATTCATTGGTGTAATTCGCTTTCCTTTCGCTCTAAATCACATACGCAACGATAACTTGACAACTTAGAATGAATGAAAGAAGGAAATACGTAGGAAACTCGTATAATATTTTTCGAAAATGTATTTAACCTTTGGCAGTTAAAATTCCTTTAATGTAATTACAAAGATAAACTTGTTAAGTTAGACTTGCTTTTTTATTCAACAAAAATGGCAACGGATAGTCATGTGTGCAAAGAAGTAAAAAATAAGCAGCAAAATATATTGTGTATCGAAATAAGTTCAGTAAACTTAAATAAAAAAAAGATATGATCAAAATATGCACTTTATGTACACATTTATAGCACACACACACACACACACACACACACACACATATATATATATATATATATATATATATATATATATATATATATATATATATACGTGTAAGTAATATTAGTTACTAAAATGGACGTTAGAATAACACCACACAAGAATTTACAGTAAAACTGTATGTATTACATATTATGAAATATAAATAAACTTTTCCACTTAACATTCAACGAAAGACACAGGTTAATGAGGACTGGGGAAAGGTAAATCACAACGTTCATTGGGGTATTCAATAAGGCCTTGTATCCTATCATGATAGCAATGATCTGTTTCCAATATAACTTCTCTCTCAGTCACATACTTGCTCACTACCATACAAAATCCATTTGCACGAAGTGGCAGGAAACTGAAAACTCCAATATACAGCACCTTGATATCTGGAAGGCCCTAAGAACAAGAAAGATATAGAAGGTATTAGAGAGAAACAACATATCGTCCAAGGGCAAGAAATCCAATGTAAAAGCAAAGACTATAAACCTCAACGGGAGTGTGTCCAAAACCAGCACTTGTACAAAATTAGAAAAAATTAGAAAAGTTGGAGGTAAAATACCTCAACTGGAGTCTGTGCAAGAAATAACGTGTAACAAGTGGTATGAACACCAACTAAAGAGAGAAATTGTAAAGAAAACAATTGTAACTACTCCAGGTCCTCAGCTAAAGACATGGCATTACATGCATATCGACCAGTCTTCATTGCTCACCAAAACCAAGAGCTACTGTATCACTCATAGATGTGGTATTCCAAGGGACTCCAGAGTGGAGGAGGAGGAAGAGAGGGATGAAATGTGAAACTTCCAAGGCCTGGAGATTTGACTGAGAGAGTTTTCTGATA
>NC_090761.1:32962509-32990009 GCF_036898095.1 Palaemon carinicauda
GCCCCAACAGGAAAAATAGCCCAATGAGGAAAGGAAACAAGGAAAACTAAAATATCTTAAGGAAAGTCGTTCGAGCTTTTGAGAGATGTGATAACCAAGAGGATGTAACACAGCTGTGTAAAAGGAGGAATTCAATTCATTTAGGCTATCCACATAGAGCGAGACCACCTGCCTGTAAATGGATCCTGTAAGTTAAAACATTGTTACTTAAATGCGCATCTTGAAAATATGGTTTATTTCTCTCCCTTTACTCAAGTTGTGACTAACAACTTTCTGTAAAAACTAGGTACATAATTAAATGATAAGATTAACAGATGCCAATTGGATTCTTAATGAAATGAACACCAAATCTACCGTCATTGTAAGGCTCACAAATCGAACGATAATAAATTAGTTTGAGAGCAGAATGAAATTAAGTTTTGAATTCGAACTAACTATTACAAGATCAATAATGGTAATTGTTGAGATGAAAAAAAAAAAACAACAACAATGGGTACAGGAAAAGCAGAAGGTTCCTAAAATTATATATTGATACAATCTTCTTTTATTAACGTTTCTACCAGGCTACCTTTAACGCAGACATTGTACGTGTAAACGTTTAAAACCCACCAAAATTAAGTGTGCGCGCATCCAAGGCGAGAGAAATCGCGAGGCATAAACATCTGAAAAATATGTGGTTTAATCATATTTACTTAGAAATAAGGGGAGGGGGAGAGAGAGAGAGAGAGAGAGAGAGAGAGAGAGAGAGAGAGAGAGAGAGAGAGAGAGAGAGAGAGAGAGAGAGAGAATTATTATGACCTAAGGATGAACCATTTCGTCCAGTGTTGAGTGAGGGAACAGGAGGAAAAGGAAAACGAAAAAGGGAAATGGAAGATTAGAGAATGGAGCGGTCGCATAAAACGGGGATTGTAAAAGGCTGAGATAATACCCGTTGATAATGGAACGAGGGAATCAATGGCACCGGTAGCGTCACAGCCAAGATAAAGAAGTTGATGACTTTGGTTTATGGCTTTTCGTTCTTTCTCCCGTAGAACAGATTTATTTGGCATTACTCATACAGCATCAGATTTCTTTTGTTATTGTTGTGGCTTCCCTTGGAGATTTATTACGGATTACATTTAATCAGTAGTTGTATCCACCGCATTCACTGTTATGATGCTAGATATTTATCAATCAATCAATCAATCCACATTCAATGAACAGTTATTTCCATTATACCCCCAAAGGATGTCACCACCACTATTAACATATTTTGGTTCCTTGGGCGTGTTTAAAGGTTAAAGGTGTCTGGTTTCAATTCCAGTTCCATCAGAATAGATGCTCACCAGAACGTCAGCCCCAACCCCCCTCCCCCTGTGGTGCCCTACCACAAGGCATGACAGCAACGAACCTTCAAGAGGAGGCGGATCCGGAAGTTCCCATGAGTAGTATGAACTAACTTTTTTTTCTTTTTTACGGAACTAGACCAACGATATTTCTCCATTGAAACACAGTATATGCAAGAAAGATAAAGTAATCTAGTTTTTATCCTAAATGCCCTGAGAGACTAACAGCATAAAAAATCATTTGCTGTACATGGGATCCTAGTAAGCTTCTGACAGCCAAATCTGATAGCAATATTCCAAAGGGCAAACGACAAGATCCAAGACATGTGCCAGTAATACCATCACCTAGATAGATATTGGAAGCCCTATGAACTATTGATACAAGAAGCCTTATGGGCAATATCTACATTTTTCGCCAAATTTCAAGATTTGACACTGCTTGTGTCGTGAAAATCACTCCTGCTATAAATGACCATCTTAAATTGTAGCCATTGCTTAAGTATCTTAGAATAAGAATGAACTCATAAAGCAACCTGAAGTTTTGTCTTTCTTTGAAGTACAAAATTTTCCAGACCCATATTTTACAAACTGCATTACATATTTTCAGCATGACAAAAGTTTAAAAATTGGAGACAAAAAATCTCTGGTATTTTAGTTACAACTGTATAATAATGAAGATATAACACAATCATAATTATCTTTCCCGCATATACTGTTATAGTCAAACAGTACATTGAATGATATTGTCTTTGACGGGTTTTAAAAACTCAATACATATAACAATAAAAAATATATGCTATCCACTCAGTGATCATATTTGGTAATATTCCTTTCTATCAATCTTGCTCTCTTGTCGGAGATTTGAAATGGTCCACTAAGCTCTCATTCTCTGTCTCAAGAGCGTTTTCACACGTTCTTACACTGATTGAGGAGTCTTTCAATTAACCTGAAGCAGAAACTGAATTCTAATAGGTCCAAAACGCTCTTCCAAGCTCTACTGTATGCTATGATCTTGTTCTACCCTCCCATGCTAATACCACGTAGTTATGTATTTAGGGAACGGTATCTGCATTTATAAAGTAGAGTTGTGGTAGCCTATTGGAAATGTATCTGCCTGGCAATCTGTTGGACTCGAGTTCAATAGCTTCTAATAGTGTCTGCAACCTCACCATTCTTCTGAGCACGGGATGAGGGGTTTGAGGAGCATATAGGTCAGTCTGTTGAGTTATCAACAGCCATTGCCTGGCCCTCTCTTATCCCAGCTTAATAGAGAGGAGGCCTTGGCAATGATTATATGTGTATATGGTCAGTTTTTAGGATATTGTCCTATCCCTTGCCTCTAACATTCAAAACCTTTAAAACATCCAACTTTACTAGTATTGTGGAAAAGGTTTTTTAATCAGTCTACGGCAGTTGGAGCTAATACATCCAACAAGGTACAGTGGCCCAGTGGCGGAGTAAGTCTGAAGGGGGGATGGATACCTTAGTTTTAAGGGGAGGCTATGAACATCAGCCTGGGTAGATAAAGTTCAATTGCACTTCAAGAAGCACAGTGGTATTTTAGTTTACAAGTTTAACTTGTTTTGGGAGTACACCTGCAAACCAAAAATTTTTTCCATTAAAAATAAAGAAAATACACTTGATGCAGTAATCCTAAACATTAGAAATGAATGAAAATTAATAATTAACTCATACTTTACCTCTGAGGGGAGTCATTGCTGATATGAGGGAGATAAGAGAAAGAGGAAAAGGAGGAGGTAACTGCTTGGAGGGAGAATCTCTCTCCATGAGAACTTTATCGGGAGTTTACTCATTAGAATGATGTTCACTATCACTAACTTCATAATCTAAAAAATGTCAGCATTGATTCAGTAATGTCAGAAACCGGTATGGCATCGTCCAACCCTTTGATATCTTCTTTATTGTTCAGAATTGGAACTGTACCAATCGTGGACATTTTGGTATGAATTGAATGTTTTTGTATTTCAGATGTATGCATAATCTTTTCCTTCTTACCATCTTCTTAATCATCTTTGGGGCCATTGTCACGATAATGATAATTTTACACTATGCATAAAAAATGTCTATGATGAACAAGAGCAATCACAACACTACAACGAATGTACAGTCACAACTGTACAAAAAACCATTACAAAGATGCGTGCATGAGATGATCCTTCTACTAGCGCTGCTCAGAGTGGAAAAGTTAGGCTCAGACCAGGGGAAAGGGGGTTGCATGCTAATATGAAACAAAATGGGATAAAAAGCCCACGAATACGTGGGAGTACTATGTGACTGATTTCTGCATATCGTGTGCTAGTCTTGTAAGTATTTGTCCACAAAAAAAATGTGCATATGGCGGGACGTGTTCGCAGACCGATATGATACTCATAAACCAATTTGAATTTGTATGCTCGCATACTAATTTCTTCATATTTAAAGTTACTCATAAATTGAGGTACCCTGTACTACTGTATAAGGGTTAAGGTGGACCTCAGGTATGGCACTGCAGGCTAGTTTAGGGTAGGCTGCGCTAAGATGTATTAATCTAGTGGATTCAGTTGGACTAAGTTAGGTTTTTATTTTCTAAACATACAATTTTACCCTTCACTCCGGTTGAAAATAGACCTGAGGTGTGCTTTTACAGTTTCTTTCAAGACTTTGAAGGCAAATAGGGAAACATAAAAAGGGGTAAATATACTTAAATCTAAATGATGAATAAATTAACTTTAGATTGCTTCACCCTTTCGGCTTTTACTCGTGTAAATACATGGAAATCTATAAAAATAAAGAATATAAATACTGTATGGTATAATAAATTTATGATTTATACGAAGACTCAAAGTCTTACATAATCATTACAGATATAGGCTACACTATCTACAAAGGCAGATTCATTCACCCATAAACTCAAGTTTATTGAAAAAGTAGTTAGTAAACAGTACTGTAGTTATAACAACGGAAATGTTATACACATTGTTTCACTACTATCCTCCTTTTTCACATAGGTAATCTCTATATTGAAGACTTGGACTCTTGCAAATAAAATCAATAAAAAAAAAATTTCACCTGTGTAAAATAAAAATTCCTAGTATAAACACCATTAAATCTTAAAAGACATCACAGTTTGAGGAGATAGATTACATCAATGAAAATGTTCCATACTTTAAATGCTACGAAGATTAAGAATTATATTCTAGCACCACAAATAACACCTAAAAATCTTAATAAATTATGATGCAAATGATTTGAATAACTCAACCTGTGATATCTACTTTAAACTTACGCTTCGTCAAGTTAAGAGTACTTTACCAAGTTAAAAGTACAGTACCACTTAAATGTACTTGTAAAGCGTGGAATCAAACCCAAAATCCAGTTGGTCTTTTTGTATGTGCAATACAGTAAATCAGTTTGATTTACTGTAAATGGGCATAAAAGTTACCTACTTGAATCTTATGTATAAATTAGATGTAAAGAATCAAATGCTTGGCATTCATTATCAACAAATCAAACTAACTCTGTCTTTTATACAGAAAATAGCTACCTTGAACTGCTTAAAATTCACTGCATGATCTGGATCTATTCAATGACACATACCTGCGAAAAAAAAATGCAAAAAACATGTTGAAATACATTTAAAAATAGTGAAAATAACCAGAAAAAAAATTATACTCACCTACATACATACTGTACACTTTAAAACAGTACATACCTATATGCATTGATTGCAAAACAAACTGATAGGCCTCTTACACATGCTTTTACTTCAGGGTAAATTCTTCTATTTAGCCTATAACCTTAACACAAAAACAATACAAAAACGGATTTTGAGCGAAGCGAAAAATCTATTTTTGGGTGAGATAGCCATGGCGTCCTGATGGAAGGTTCCTTTTTGGTAGCTTCCTTGGGTAAATAACTACTAAGATATTCCCAGAGAATTTAACCACAGGTTATCACAGAATTCTAACTTCTGGAGCGAGTATCCTAAAGGTTTCCCTTTTATGACATCGTATATCAACAGGGGACGCATGTATTAACGCGCCACATAGCTATCTACACCCCGAACAGAGTTAATGCTTCGGTGTGTAAAGGCGGAGAATAGCTGGGAGCCGTTCCATAGCTAATCTCATCCGTGGCTACTTTTGGTACTCGAGACGTAAACAAACGGGCGCCATTGCTTAAATGACGTCACGTCCGTCTTCATCCTGAAGCCAGTTGCTTGCCGATCACCATGATACAGCAGAGCAGGGTGGGACCTAAAAACTGAACGAAGTAGCAGGGAGGGTCCATCAGGACGCCATGGCTATCTCACCCAAAAATAGATTTTTCGCTTCGCTCAAAATCCGTTTTTTGGGCTCAAGCCATGGCGTCCTGATGGAAGAATACCAGAGAATCAATGTATCGTGGTGGATTTTCCCCTATTGGTAAGTGCCAAGGGCTTTGAACAATATAGCATAGTAATCTTAATAAAGAACCGTAGGGAAGAATCTTCCTGCCCCCCTTGGCAGTGAAGTTCCCACGGGCCATGCCGAGATCAAAGTGGTTATTGAAGGGCTATTCACCTTGTTAGAAGAACCTGAAGAACTTGGAGACGAGACTGAATGGTTGGCATTCGTATCGGAACATTCTGGAAGGCAGACAAGTGGTGGTTGGACACTGTGTGCTGAGAAGGTTGGTTTCGTCTCCAGGGTATGAAGAGTAAGTATTCATATTGGAATATTACGTTGTAAGAGTGAATATAAAATAAGGGTTAGGACCTTAAAATCTCCATGAACCATAAGGAAGGGGATAATAAAACTATGACAGGCATGTATTTCATAGTAAGTAGGAGCGGATTGAGACGCACAAGTAATAAAATAGGAATTTTATTTCACAGTTGCAGAAATTAAATGAATTGCAGCAATAAGTAAAGTTAATTTACAGTAATTATAATGTACATAGTAATAAAGACTTGCTCTTGAATCTGAAAGGGAATTTCAAATTTATTAGTAGGCACTCGTTCTCGAGGAACGTTAGTCTTTAATTAAAACACATCATGCTCTAGGCATGCGGCACTTGTGTGACGACTATGACATTTCACCTGGGATAAGAACAGTTATAAGAAAGCACTAAGTGTTTTCGACATCACTATGTATCGCTCGAGGGTCAACATAGGCACCCGAAGAGTTAGAGTCCCAAGTAACTCACTGTTCTATGCAGAGTTAGGTGCAGGTTTCATAACACTACCTGCGGCTACCACAAAATGTTTGACTTCGTGCACTTGTTTCGCATAATGTTTGAAGAAAACACGCGAGGACTTCCAGCCTGTGAAGCTTTTAAGGCTTTCGAAGTCCATACTCTGAAAGAAATTCAGAGACGATGCAACTTTTCTAGGATCGTGACCGGCGGGTGTACTGTCGGGATCCGCTCTGCGAATGAAGTAGGTGATTTTCGCTCTTAGTTGTTTCAGTGACAGGTCGCTGCCCGATGTTTCTCCTTTGAAGAGTTGACCTCCACCAAAGTTCGAAGTCCTGCGAAGATAGACCTTGAGGCTCTCTACTGGGCATAGAGAGGCATCTTCCTCCAGGGGGCATATTCTCCAGGGGCCCCATCTTTTGGTGGGTAATTCGTTTTTGGCAAGAAACGTCGGATCCGGGGAGAGGGTAATGTCTCCTGAATCAGTAAACAGGATATGACCCTCTTCTCTTGACAATGCCACTATTTCGCTGACTCGGGCTCCTGAGGCAAGAGCAAAGAGAAATATAACTTTCTGAGTCAGATCCTTGAGAGGGCATGAATCATTATCCAAGTTGGAGGCGAAATGGAGCACCTTGTCCAATGACCAGGAGATCGGTTTCGGTGGGGGTGCTGGGCGTAGACGAGCGCATGCTTTCGGCAGTTTATTGAAGATGTCGCTGGACAGATCAATTTGGAAGGCATACAATAGTGGTCTAGTCAAGGCCGATTTGCAAGTTGAAATCGTATTGGCTGCTAATCCCTGTCCATGAAGGTGAATGAAGAAGGACATGCAGAAATCAATTGTGATTTCCTTAGGATTTTTTGTCTTGACGAAAGAGACCCATTTTCTCCAAGATGATTCGTATTGCCGTCTTGTGGATTCGGTCTTGTATTCCTCGAGGAAGTCAAGACTTTTCTTCGAGATCCCAAACCTCTTCTTTGCGGCTAGGGAGAGAAAATCATGAGATGAAGGTCCTTGATTTTCGATGATGAAGCGAAGACAGTCGACTTCTGTACTTGTTGGGAGAGAACTGGGCCCGGGAGAGGGATCAGCTTGGGCTGCAGCTCCAGGACCAGGGGGTACCAGTTGCTCCGGGGCCACTTGGGAGCCACTAGGGCCGCTGTCCCTTTGAAGGTTCTCAGCTTGGAGAGGACTTTCAGCAGAAGGTTGGTGGGAGGGAACAGGTAGATCTTGGACCATCTGTTCCAGTCCAGTGACATGGCATCCACTGCTTCTGCCTTGGGGTCCTCGTACGGGGCCACGTACCGAGGAATTTGATTGTTGTCGCTCGTTGCGAAGAGATCTATCTGAAGTTCTGGGACTTGGTGAGAGATGAAGGAGAATGATCTTGCGTCTAGAGACCATTCCGACTCTATCGGGTTTGTCCGAGATAGAACATCCGCTGTCACGTTGCGGAATCCTTGTAGGTGAACTGCAGACAGGTGCCATTTCTTCTTCTCTGCCAGACGGAAGATTGGGAGAAGCACCTAATTTATCTGGGGCGATCTTGAGCCTTGGCGATTGAGACATCGAACTACCACCGAGTTGTCTAGGGATAGACGAATATGGATCGAGGGAGGCGGGGAGAGTTTCTTCAGAGTTAGAAGGACCACCATGGCCTCCAAGATGTTGATGTGAAACATCTTGAACAGGGGAGACCATGTGCCTTGAGCCTGTTTTTGGTGGGAGTGACCTCCCCAACCCTCCAGCGAAGCGTCCGTGTGGATGTTGAGTGATGGAGGTGGGTGTTGAAGAGGAATGGACCTTTTCAGGGCCTTTGCTTCCGACCACGGCTTGAGGAGAAGTCGAAGTCTGTTTGGGAGCCGTCTCTTGAGGTCTCTTCGAGCGATGGATGCAGAACGTCTCCAGACTCCCGCGGCATCCTTTAGCTGTGCACGAAGCACTGGGTTTGTTACTGAGGCGAACTGTAGAGAGCCTAGAACTCGTTCCTGCTGGCGTCTTGAGATCCGCTTGGATTTCAGTAGTCGCTTGACAGACCCTGCTATTTCCTTCCTTTTCTTCTGGGGAATGGAAAGGCGGTGTGACTGAAGGTTCCATTGGATTCCTAACCATTGGAACTTCTGAGCTGGAGAGAGGCGAGATTTCTTCACGTTTATCTTGAATCCCAGGTGTTCTGGGTACTGGGTGACTTTGCTGCAGGATTTTAAACAATCCTCGGGCGATGGAGCCCAGACTAGCCAATCGTCGAGGTAGGCCATCACCTGGACGTCTCGGAGGCGGAGCTGTTGTACTATGGCGTCCGCCAGCTTTGTGAAGATCCGAGGGGCCACATTGAGGCCGAAGGGCATGGCCCTGAAGGCGTAGCTTTTCCTTTGGAGTCGAAATCCTAGGTAGGAGGAAGCGTGATGGTTCATTGGAACGTGCCAGTAGGCATCCGCCAGGTCTATGGAGACCGTGTAAGAACCTCGAGGCAGAAGGGTCCTTATCTGTTGAAGAGTCAGCATCTTGAACTTGTCGTTCGCTATGAACTTGAGGGGGGATAAGTCCAGAATGACTCTGAGTTTGTCGGAGTCTTTCTTGGGGACACAAAACAGTCTCCCTTGGAACCTGGTGGACTTTACCTTCCTTATCACCTTCTTGTTCAAGAGATCTAGGACATATTCTTCCAGAAGGGGGGTTGATTGTTGGAAGAATTGCTGGAAGGTTGGAGGTGGTTGAGTCCAACTCCAGCCTAGACCCTTCTTGACGATGCTGTGTGCCCAGGGATCGAAGGTCCAACGATCCTGGAATTGGCAGAGTCTTCCTCCCACCGGAAGCACTTCATTGCTTCTGGTGTCCCGAGGGCTTACTGCCTCGGCCGCTAGCTCCCTTTCCTCCTCTGCCTCTGGAGGGACGGCGAGACGCGTCTCTGCCTGCACCTCTGCTTAAGCCTCTACCTTTGGGACGAAAGGTAGTCGTCTGTTGCTCGAAAGCAGGGGTGAAAACCGGTGACTGTGACAAGACCGGTTGGGTGACCAGCTGAAAGGTCTGCTGTGGCTGAGCTGCCACTTGGGAGGTAGCGGGTCTCGGAAACTGACGTCTTGGTTGACGTTGCTGGGGTTTCTGTTTGGAAGATTTCCTCTTAGGTTGAGGTCTGTCGTCCTGAGAGGATTTCCTCTTTTTTGACATGCCCCACTTGTGGAGAAGGTTCCTATTCTCCGTGGCGGCTTTGTCGGTGATCTCCTTCACAAGGTCAGAAGGAAAGAGGTGTTTACCCCAGATGTTGGAGGAAATCAGCCTCCAGGGTTCATGTTTCACAGTGGCACCTGCGAACACGAATTCACGACAGGCTCTCCGAGCCTTCATGAAGTGGTACATATCCTTCACCAGGGTTGCCATGTGGGATTTGGCAAGTACCATGTAGTGGTCTGGTACTCTGGTGTCACAGGCCATGATGTCCAGTTGGACCTGGTGGGACATGGATGCTGCGAGCCTCTCCTTCGTATCTTGTTCCCGACGAAGGAGGTGATCGTTGAGTTTCGGGAGGTCTTCATTAAACTGACGTCCGGCGACGTCAGGATCTAGCTTTCCCACCATGAAAGTATGCTGGATGTCCTTCCAGTGTCGAGCGTCGGGGGGAGTCACTATGGAGAAGGGTCTGCACTCCTCCAGTGCAGGGCAGGCTTTTCCCTCTTCCACAGCCTTGAGGCACGCAGCGAAGGCCTTTTCCATGAATGGAAGGACTGCATCCTCGGGTGCGACGTAGGTAGGGTGCTTCTTGCTCAGGGCCGGAAGCTTAGAGCAGGTAAAACCCCTACTTTTAAACGTGTTGGCTAGCATAGCCTGGGCCTTCGCGAGATCGAACACTATCTCCTCTTTTGGTTCGGTCTCTTCTTTAGAGGCAGGTTCAGAGCGAAGCCGGACGTAACAGTCCGGGTAGGCCTCGAAGTTTGGGAAGAACTCCACGTCTTCCAGGGGGACCGTGCTGATCTTGTCGCTGACGAAGATCCTGCCGGTCGCGATAACCATATGCTCAGCATACCTCCATGGGTTGGCATGTGAGCAAGCGGGGAGATCCTTAACCGAGATCTTCTTCGGTTCTTTGGATCCTATCATGGACCTGATGAACTCCTGATTTTCCTTCAGCCTGTCGTCCATGATGGCTTTGATCATCCGGAGCATCTCTTGGGTGGATGGCATGGGTTCCGGGGTAGTGGAGGTAGACGGGAGAGACACTTCCGTCGGTGTAGGAGTAGGGGCGGTGATGGAAGGAGGAGCAACCTCTTGCTCCGACTCGGTGTATTCCACCTGGTCCTCATCATCTTCAGCACCTTGAGCCATAAGGGTCTTCTCCGTGTCCTCCGAAATATCCGACATGTGTTCATCATCTTCGGAATCCAGGTGGCACTCGTGCATGGACTGGGCCATGACTACATTTGGTTCCACCGTAATTTGGACAGTGAGGATCAAATCCTTGGGCACCACAGAATCAGGGGAGGCCTTTGGGAACAGAAGTGACCTCAATTCTTCAGTGGCCAGGTACGGTCCGGTGGCATTCTTCTGGAAGCCACGCACCCACTTGCGTAGCTTCTCCCGAGAAGTGTCCCTGACCTCCGCTGAGGGAGGGTTATGGAAGGCATCAACTAGGTGAGCCTGGCAGACCGTACAGTTCAGCGGGTCCCAGAATTTCAAATCCCCTTTCTTGTTAGCACAAGGGGCGTGAGTCCTGCAAGCCGTATGCCCGTAGAAGTGCGGGCGTTTCACAGCGCAGAAGTCGAAGTCACACTTCATCTGCTCCTCCTGTGGAAGAAAGAGAAAATGAGTATGGGGGGAGTCATAAGAATGGCTCTTAAGCTAAGTTAATATTAATCATTAATTTTAACTTGATAAAGGGTGTGATGCACAGAGGATTGAGATAGTAAAGAAACATACTCCGTGCATCCCGCCCGGCTGGTTACCGTAAGCTTCATCCTTGGATAATCCGAGGTGGCCGAAGGCGCAGGATAGAATTCCAGTAGAAGTCCATAGGGCAATGGAATTCCATGGGAATTGCCAAGGATAAGTTTGGGACTGAGGCCACTCAGTCCCAAATTAGGGGGCTAAAGGGTCCCCAAGGGTAACTGCTTCCGGCAACCAGCCGCGCTAAGATACACGCAGCATGCTGGAAATCTGAAGAATGCAAAAAGACAGCATGATTACCAGTAGAACAGTACCAAGGTACTGATCCAATAACGTAAACAGGCCATCTGGTTGCAGTGTAGGGCTATCAGTATTAGATGATAGCTAGTAGAAGGGGGTGCAAGTCGTCTTGACGCCTCCGGAAGGTTCCGGCAGACCTCCGGCACGCCGGAGGCCGCTCCAGCAGTTTCTGGCATTAGGACAGACAATATAAGTCAAGAGTAATACCAGGGTGGCGGCCGCCGGCACAACGGCGGCACGCCGGCAGAGGGAGCGGCGGCTCCGGCAGCCGGAGGATGCCAGATTGGTGACAGGAGCAAGGATGGTTATAGCAGAACCGGGTTACCGGCAGTGGATGCCGGCACTCCGGGGGCCGGCCGGCGGGCGGACGGCCAAGCTATGAGGAAGGGGGAGAGCCATCGGCTGGAAGCCGGCGGCAGGCGGCAGTCCCCCGGCACACAGAGGACTGGCGGCCATGGGGGTATGGGGTGAGTCACCAAGGTAGGAGGTGGGTATCGCCGACAGTGGAGGCGGCAAGGGACCGGCACCCAGATAGTGAAAGAGACAGAGGGAGGGATGTAAGGAGTCCAGCCATGGACTCCCAGACATCCCCCCCTGAGAGGGTGTACCCATGATAGAGGCTGGCTCTATCACCCAGAAGCAGGGGCCGCAGAGGACCGGGAGCTAGGGTAGCCCAAGGGAGGGCTAGGGGACACCCAAAGAGGGGGAGACCCCTGTATACAGAACACATCCAGTGGCTAACCCCATAGGACACTATGAAGGGTATATGTACCAGAGCGGACTGTACACAGAAGCTCAAGGTAGCCCTATCACTCCACCCTAAGGAGGAGTTGTAGGACAGGGGACAGATGGGTATAGACTAACCTAAGTATAGGCTAGGCTATACAAGAGATAGGTGGGGAGGGGAGAAGAGAAGAGTCTTCCATGGAAGGGGTTCTGTACCAGAGCGGCCACTAAGGAAGGGAGGACACTCCCTAACCTAAGGTAAGGCAGCCTGACTGAAACGGTGCATGGGTACAGTTTCAGCAAGGAACAGAATGACCCTTCCAAAACCTAACCTAGAGCAGGGATGAACGTCCTGAACTAGGAAGGATAGAAGACATATCGCTATCGCAGGACAGTCGTAGACTTAGTCCTAGCAATAGAGGAAAGACTAGCCGTTCCTCACTCTCAGGCGCAACCCTAAGGGGGGTTCATTCCCTTAGGGAGGACAGAGAGGCGATAACATACTCTGGTAAGAGCTTGATCCCCTTACATGGTAAGGGGAGCAAGGCTACACAGAGGGAATGCCCAAGGGCAGGGGGATGAAGGAAGCATATAGGGGTCCTACATGTAGGTTAGGTTAGGAAGGCACACTAACTAACCTATCCCCTATATGGTCCCTGAAGGCGAAAACACTTGCATCACAGTCAATAGTATTGAAAAATAATGCCACTATCTTCATAAGTAAGCCTAGGATCACTGATAAAATCATGCATGAACACTAATATATAGGCGCTCTGGCCTGGGGGCTATAGTAGCCAACTGGTATGGGGTCAATCGATGACCGGTAAAAAAGCGTCAAAACACGATATAAAAGTTCCTAGCTATGAAGACTAAATAAACTAATGTTATCGATTAGTAAATAAGGCCGGAAGCGTTGTTGTGGCTAACTAAATAAGGCATGCAGAACAACAACGACGCCATAAAATGGCGGGTCCGGTAGAGGCACAGCTCTGCCACAAAACAACAAATATCTCGAAAAGTAATATTTACTTTACGGTCAGAGCTTAACTAAACAATACAGGAACCTTGTACTCAACTTTCCAGAAGAAGGCGAGGCCGAAGGTAGCGACATGATAAAGATGCAAGGCGATAAAGATAGCACAGGGAAAATCCGTCTAAGTAAGGCGAGCTACTGTACAAAGGATGAAGACGGACGTGACGTCATTTAAGCAATGGCGCCCGTTTGTTTACGTCTCGAGTACCAAAAGTAGCCACGGATGAGATTAGCTATGGAACGGCTCCCAGCTATTCTCCGCCTTTACACACCGAAGCATTAACTCTGTTCGGGGTGTAGATAGCTATGTGGCGCGTTAATACATGCGTCCCCTGTTGATATACGATGTCTTAAAAGGGAAACCTTTAGGATACTCGCTCCAGAAGTTAGAATTCTGTGATAACCTGTGGTTAAATTCTCTGGGAATATCTTAGTAGTTATTTACCCAAGGAAGCTACCAAAAAGGAAACTTCCATCAGGACGCCATGGCTTGAGTCCAAAAAGAATAATATACAATACCTCTGCTAATGGTTCACTAGTAATATTGTATATACACTCAGTCAAGTTTTCACTAGTTTTCAGGGACCCGAGCTCGTGTTTCAATTCGCTCGTATCTTGGATCAATTTTTCCCATATAAAATAACTAAAAAAAGAAATTAATCCGTTCCCACCCTCTGAAAAAACACCTAAAACCAGTATATTACAGTGGAAAAACATGTTTTTAATTGTTCTAATTCACAACCTATAATCACAAAATAACAAATAACTATGTACTGGTTATGATCTGCAATAAAATGTGACATTATTATGGACTTCTTACCTTCGTGACAGACGGTAGCGGCTAATGGCGGTGTGTGCGGAGGAGGAGAGAGACTTGACGGCAACAAGTTCGGTACGCTACACTTTTGTAATACTACGTAACATAACTTAAACTTTAAATTTAACTTAAATGAAATTAGCTTACTGTACACACACTTGAAAATAAATGTTAATTTTACATTACACTAAACTTAATTCTAATTTTGTTTTCATTTTCCTTTATTTTACTTTTCTTCTTCCGGCTGGCTTGGCTCTTTTTGCCTCGCTTTTTGACTGGCTTTCACCTTCACTTTTTGCCGTCAGTAAGACCAGGGTGTTGTGGCAAAGATCTCTCTGAGCATTTGATGCCTTTGAGGATGGTACATATTGTTGATGTACTCCTCTCATATAGGCGAGCCAGCTCAGTCACTCGTACACCACTCTTATGTTTTTCGATTATTTCATGCTTTATCTCGATTGTCATCATACGCTTTCTCTTTTCACTACCCTTGTTTGCACTTGCTTGATTTGGACCCATTGCTTATTCACTTAATTCTGTACTGATTAACGCAAAAAATACGTAAAAAAATGCAAACTCTACGGCCGATGCTCGGAGATAACTTTACGTGACGGAGATCCAACGGGAAAGAACAAGCGATGTTGTCCTCGTGAGCAGCCTCTTGCACACTCGGCCACCTAGTGCCGCATAGGGAACTGTCTCGTATCCTCGTATCTCAAATTTGTCTCGTATCTCAGGGCAAAAATTTGCTCGAAACTTTCCTTGTATCTCAAATTTCTCGTATGTTGGAACACTCGTATGTCGAGGTATTACTGTACAGTATTCACTAAACGGGAGCTGGAGGAGGTGCCATCCCATGGTGAGGGGGGGGGGGAGCAGTTCCCAGATGGGAAGTAAGGTGGTGGAGGACGAGACTGTGCAAAAGCCTGCTGGTCTATCCGAGCAGATCAAGATGGCGGGTGGCTGATCCGGCAATTCTAACAGAGGCAGGGGACCACCTGTGCCACCCCACTCCTCTGGAGCAGGTGTCCGAACCTGACCATCAATTCCGTCCCATGGCAGTATTTCACTCCAGCTGAAGCCGACGGCGCCACCGTCAAAATCAGTTATAACACCAGTCACTACCAACATGACATTGATCCCTATCAGGTCAAAACTGAGGGAGAATGAAAGGCAGTTGAGGCCTACGTCAAAATTATAAGGTTTACTGTAAAACAAGCTTGACGTACTATCTTACAGTTGAACCTAACATAACTATTGCAAAAGCAGAAAGACTTGCTTTAACCAGAAATATAACATACATGAAAATATGTACTGTCTAAATACAAACTTAAGTACATTAAACATATATATACCTGTATATATATATATATATATATATATATATATATATATATATATATATAATTTATATATACAAATGGAAATGAAAAAGAAAAATATCAGTACCAACATCAACACACGCACACATATAAATATATACATATGTACTTAACTGTGTATACATGTCAAACATACTTCGACGTATGCACTTATATGAAGCAAGAAACTGGTCTTCTCTACAAGGACTCAATGAAATCGGAAGCATAAACAAAAGACCCAATGATGAAAATCTTAATCTGAAAAGAATTTCTTTTATCCAAAGTGACGGATTGACCAAAGCTAATCAGAAAATAATTTGAGTCATAGAAGATGTGTGAACGTTGCTACAACATTCATTTCAAGGTATACAATAAAACATTGATTACTTCCTAATCATTTCTTCTTCATGAATGAGTCCACATGAAGCTATTCGTTCCACAGCATGTCCTCCTGCACCGGAACATTTGGGATGATTGGTAGAAGAACAAAGGGACAACAGTCCCAGTAACAGACTGTGACCAGCACTCACTCACCTTGGTCCCCACTCTGGGCAGGGATAGGGGAAGATCCAGAACACTTGAAGGGACAACTTTTCGTGGAAGAACTGTCCTTCTTATTCTTTCCGCTCCCTTCCACGTGGGACAGGTCCCTTGTACCCACGAAGAGAGATCTGCTCCTGGGAGCCGCTGAGCGGAAGATAGAACCCCCATCCCGAGAGCGGATGGGGGAATGTCGCACTCAAGGCTGGCAGGTAGAGAGATGGTTGGCCGACCTGCCCTCAACACGCCTCCCCTACGTCTATGAGGAGGGGGGGGTTCTCCTGGCCATGGAGGGGGAAACACGAGGACCCACCGGTCCTGTTACCTCCTCTGCCACCGTAGGCAGCACTGGAGACAAAGAAGTCCCCAAAACACTGGGTACTGCCGATCATGCTGAAGAAGGATGAGACCCTACACCCTTTCTCCAGGGCGGCCTGTCCTTCTTCGACTTCTTCCGTTTCTTAGTGGCCATCTTGGCCACTGAACATCTCTACCCTCCCTCGAGGGCACACACGTGTTGCTCGGGGAATACACATGACCCCGGCAAGAAGTACACAAAACACGAGGATCAACCTCCACGTGTGAAAAGGAAAGCTGCACACAACTACCTGTTAACACCTGCAGATTCCATACTTAAAGAACGCAAGTAAACACGAAGCAACACAAGAAAAACGAGAGTAACATAAGCTTAAGCACAAGGGAAAAAACTAGCGATCACGAGAGAAGCTGGCAAGTCGACTTCATTTGTCAACGACCAGTTGAATGGGGTTCTTTGACCTGGGA
Organism: Palaemon carinicauda; assembly: GCF_036898095.1. Classification (NCBI taxonomy): domain Eukaryota; kingdom Metazoa; phylum Arthropoda; class Malacostraca; order Decapoda; family Palaemonidae; genus Palaemon; species Palaemon carinicauda. Next base: position 32,979,452 of record NC_090761.1, read on the forward strand.
AGGTCACCTGAGGCATCTTCTCAGGCCATGCTGGGAAAACAAGTAATGTTAGGGTGGCGCACATGGAAAAGGGATAGGACTGTTGTGGGGGGGGGGGGGGGGAATTCTGGTCAGGGAGCTAAGGTCAGGAGTTCCTCCTATACTGTAATATTGGTCCGTGGTAAGATTGTGTTGGAACAAATATACATGTAGACATATGAAGGATAGTGCAAAAAAGGATACTCCATTATAGATTTGCCAATTGAGTACAAGACTTTAAACTATTTACTCAATATTATAAATAAGTACTGTATATACAAATAACATTAGTCTACGCTAGCCTAAACTTTCCTGAAAAGGGTCTGCAACTTAGTCTAACATACCATATAAACCATGTAAAAAATTAAAAATAGGTTAAGAAGTGACAAATTAATTAACCTTAGACAATCTCATGCAATTATGAATGTCTGAGCTGGGATGGTGTCACACTGATGACTGTAGTAAAAAATAAAAAAATAAAAACCTACACTATATTGGCCTTAAAACTTGCATGAAAGGACCAAGTCTTAGATTAGGCTAACAATTCATACAAAAGAGAGGCAAAATTTCATATTAAGTGAAAATCTGAGAAGATACTAAAACTTAAATCACTTCCCATGCTGTTGTGAAAGCTGGGTATGAATAGCGTCATAAGCCGCTTTAAGAATTTAAAACGTATTACTAAAAGCGATCTTGATCTGTAAAATAAAGATATCTATTATGTTAACACTATCCCTGGGATTAAAGATCCCAAATCATAACTTGAATAACTTTTACCTAACCTTAGATTAGAAAATGACACTTACGAACAATAACAATCAAAAAACAATTTAACCTGATTGATGACAATGAACAAGATGTCTAGGCACTAATAAAGCACCTAGGTAATAATGTCTTAAGTATTAGTATTGGTTCTCGGTGATGACGTGTCATTGGTTGTCAGACGAGTTTCAGCACTGAAGGTGCTGTGACGCGTTCAATAGAGCCTGAACCTGTGGGGTTTCCCTTATACACACTGAATCCATTCTTTGCACATTGATACATTGGCTCTGGGGAAGGAAAGACTATATTTCTTTAGTGTATCATATACATCATACTGCAATTCCTATTCTAATCTTTAACAGGAAAGTCCTTGAGGGCAGAAACAGCATCTTAACACCAAAATCAAGTGATTGATCCCTTTATTTACAATGATACCAAACTCTAAATCCATCAAATCTATCTACAGACACAAGACTATTTTTTCAACTCTGATAAACATAACCCAAGACAAAAAGGAGAGGGCATTGTATCCCAGGTGGTGATAGGTAAGTTGGGATATACTTAGTATTTTATATTTCTTTCACAAGACTTATCATCTTGTGTTCTGAAAGTATTTCACCACTACTAAAAATACCAGCCTTATCAGTCAAAAGATAGATGGATTGCTGGCTAGGTATTTAGAAACAGAAGGCATATTTCAACTAGGATACCATACACCATAACTAACCTCCCCTAAGTTTCCTAACCTAACATAGGTGGTAGGGTAAGAACATGACCAAGATGGTAAGACCATTATACATTGCTTCTTTGCCATTGAGATGAATAGGCATAATTTATCCCCTGCTTGGTATGCACAACTATTCTGCAGTTTTACCCCAAAAACTGTACAATTCAGAACTGGTAGGGAAACAGGAAGGTCTAAAAAGGATTGTCTAATCTATCGAGAAAACGTAGACTATGATAATGTTGAAAAACTTCACATACAGTACATTACAATTTGATCTTGCTTATCTTGAAAAAAGTGAAATATGCTCTTTTTAAAAGGATGGGTATTATTACAGCTTACACTACGGTATGATATTGACTTTTTTTAAGTACAGTACTGTATATAATAACACTAATAGCCATGCCAAATTATAATACAAAATATAGAATAAAACGTTAGGTAAGGATACGGCTACTAGGTTAGGTTAGGTCAGGTTAGGTTAGGTAGTTTGTTTAGGTTTGAAAGTGGCCTTCTTTATTGCTAATTCTACTTGTGTCATTATTTGTATGTCAAAACACATTCTTTAATTCATTCCCCACCCAAAAACCCCGGTTTCCCACTGGGGATCCCCCAAGATTGTTAAGGTTAACAAATAGGGTAAAAATACTGTTCCTCCTCCTCCTTCTCAAAATTCAGCTTTAGATAGAGCACTAAGTACTTCATCAGAAAAAAAAAAAAATTATAAAAATTTTTATTGGCGGAGCTATTGTATAGAATTCCCAGTTTGTTAAAGCACAAAGTGATTCTACAAAAAAAAAGGACTGAAGTGGGAGATGGACATGTGAAGAGAGACGATGCAAGATTGAGGCCGAGTGAGTGACAGGTGGGGTATTGTACCGTGGAGACAGAAATGTTGCAAATCATACTCGGTGCAAAGAGCGCGGTCAGTTTGAAACTGTCGGGCAGCAAGAGTACTTATCGTGAAACTGTGAATATTTTTACGTAATAAGGTTTTCTATAATGTGAACAAAGACCTTGTGAATAAGGAGGGCTGACTGTACCATAAATATATGTAGCCTATTGCTGTATATGAAGGTGGTGATGGTGTTAATTTACCACCTTTTTTCTTTTTACCATCTGCTCCTTCTTGTTATCAATATGGTATGGATAATAGGCCTAGCCTTATTATTTATGTGGTATATCGAAAGTTTTTGAAGTGATACGTCATAGGTGGGATTGGACAGAAAGGGAGCATGATGCAAGGGGCAAAGCACACTCCGCTCAATAAGTGATGAGGACCCAGAGCCCTAGATCAGGTTCGGTACCTAGGGTGTGGTTAGTTATGTTAAAACCCTGTACTTCAACTTATTTTGTATTTAATACCACCCAAATACCATAATTTTCAACGGGTTACAATTCCTATTGTTCACCAAAGGGATCTATATTTGGAACTACTCATTCCGTACAGAAATAAAGATAAAACACATTCAAAACACCTGCTGTTATGAAATTTTATGCCGTTTTAACATCTCAAATCGGTAAAATTATAGAGTGGTACAATACATGATTTGTAAAAAATTGTATGCTTTAAGTGATAAGGAAGTTTTTTTATAATGATTCCTGGCAGAAATCCATAGTTTTTGAGTTATGGTAGGTCGACTATCATAACTGAAAGTTACTGAAAACTTAACGGTAACGTAACAGTGGAGCTTTGTTTGCCAGGACTTCCGGATGCATAGAAAAAGGGGTATTTCATCCCCTTTTCTATGGAGTTATGAATCACATTGCTCATCGTATAACTGTAAAAATAATTCTTTACTTGATTGAGCTAATAAATCATTGAATTTTGCTCTGACGTATGCTCGCTTTACTTGCGATTAAATATTATCTCATGGCTTTTAAGTTCTGACTGTATTTCGGTTAATTATCAATTATACAAGTTAAAGGGATGAATACACCTCTTAACTATAGGTAGTAGGTTGGCCAGGGTACCAGCTGCCCATTGAGATACTACCACTAGAGTTATGGGGTCCTTTGACTGGCCAGACAGTACTACATAGGACCCTTCTCTCTAGTTACGGTTCTTTCCCTTTGCCTACACAGACACCGAATAGTCTGGCCTATTCTTTACAAATTCTCCCGTCCTCATACACCTGACAACACTGAGATTGCCAAATAATTCTTCACCCGAGGGGTTAACAACTGCACTTTAATTGTTCAGTGGCTACTTTCCTCTTGGTAAGGGTAGAAGAGACTCTTTAGCTATGTTAAGCAGCTCTTCTAGGAGAAGGACACTTCAAAATCAAACCATTGTTTTCAAGTCTTGGGTAGTGCCATAGCCTCTGTACCATGGTCTTTCACTGTCTTGGGTTAGAGTTCTCTTGCTTGAGGGTACACTCGGGCACACTGTTCTATCTAGTTTCTCTTCCTCTTGTTTCGTTAAGTTTTTATAGTTTATTTAAGAAATGTTTATTTTGATGTTACTTTTCTTAAAAATATTTTAGGTATTATTTTATTTATGGACATTAATAATGTAGCGTATTTTCACTTAGTTCTCTATATCAAGGAAGTCTTTTGTAGTATTTCTGTATAATATTATCTGTCGCAAATGCCTAGTTCTTTACATATCGACGATCAAACTCGCGCTACTCATGTCTTCCTCCCAGATTTTTTCTAAGTCTGTTGTTATTGTTGACTGTATCGTTACTTATTAGGGTCAAACAAGCAACAACATATAATGACTTCAGTCATTCACAAATTACTAATTACCAGATTCATTAAGAGAACTCAAAACCCTTTCTCTACATTAGGAATTCATTGCGTTGTGTTACAAAGATAAATGGTCATACTATATTCTATTGAGCTTTTGCCCCAATTATTACTTACTTGGTTTCATATGAAGTTCTTACCGAGTTCGGATTACAAATAGGCACGGGTGAACCACGATACCTCATATAAATATTTGATTTTACCCAGTCACGGAATCCCACGCACAGATATGCATATCCCTAGCGAATTATCCCATCCAAGGTAACTAAATATTATATGATACTCATCCAAACTTCGGTTGATTAATTCATCCACTTCATTAAATGCTGGGAAGGAACGGCTTCGTTAATCAAATGAAATTCTCTTCATCCTGATTAAGTCCACTGAAGATTACACTACAAGCGTTGAGAAGTGACAGGCAGTAACTGAATCGACTTACCTCTGCTGCCTCTGTCGTAAAAATTATGCGTTCGCTCTCTCTCCCAAAGTCGCGACTTCCGCTTGATTCGCTCACGACAAAAGAAAACAACAAACGAACAAAACCAACTATTCAACGCAAACCGAACGAAACTATTCAAACAACTTACATCGCATTGTTAACCACTTATGCAACTATTCACAAGACAATATTCCTTGGTAACAATGCTTATTACAATTAAATATAAACAAAACCTTCATTTGTACAGAAACCTGCACATTTCCACTTAACGCAATGTAATATAAAAGAACATTTTTCATATACAATATGAACATAGATATTCAATAACAATTGATTTCCAATGTCGTTATTGTAAGTAACGACAGACTGTGTCTTGTTTTTGCTCAAATGAGCCCTGTAACCACTATAATCCGCAGACAAACTAGTCCACTATGACGTCTTACACGTTTGGCCAATCACAGCGCCTATCCACTATGACGTCTTACAGGTTTGGCCAATCACAGTGCGACAATACATTATCTTACCCAGGCATTTCATTCCATTCTTAGACATGGAGGCCATAGCAAGCACGTCATCTCATATTGCACAAGAAGCTGAAATTCCATCTTCTTGTCCTGACTGTTTCCTAACTTACAATGAATTTCTTGTAACTTATTCGGGGAATATTGAAAAACTAGTGGATTTGTGCCAGAGACACAATTTAATTTTACAAAATAAAAATTGTCCTATATGTCAAGGAACCTTCGCAACGGCTTCACGTTTTCCTCAAAGCAGCAGCACATCTTTATGAACCAACAGTTTAAGGTAAGCTTCATTAATTTATAAAGTATATTATAATGGTGATAGTATAACGATGTATACAGCAGTACCATCACTTTGGATTTGGTTTGATGGATGTGTTAGGTAGTGGCCGTAAAGAGGGGGTCGCAGGGGCTAGGCCTAGGAAGGGGTACAGGGCCCTAGGTTAGGTGGTTGTATTAGGTTAGGTGGTTGTATTAGGTTAGGTGGTTGTATTAGGTTCGGTAGTGCCCCGAAAATCACTGTGGCCTTAAGGGGGGGTCGCAGCGGGGGGCGGATGCCCCACCCCAGTAGGCCTAGGTAGGGGTACAGGGCCCCTAGGCAAGGTTAGGTGGGTTTATTAGGTTCGGTAGTGCCCTGAAAATCACTGTGGCCTAAAGGGGGGGGGGGGGGGTCGCAGGGGGGTCACGCCTCCCCCCCCCCCCCCGTAGGGCTAGGATTGTTATCTATAGGGGGAGGGGTGGTGGAAGGATAAGTATTCATTTGCAATGGAAATAAACCTAAAAATCATTCAAATCACATCATAATAAAAAAGAAAAACCGATATTTTATGTTGAAAGCAATTAATGTCCATAAGTAAAAAAATACCATATTTTATTTTTCCTTATTTCCTTTCCTCACTGGGCTATTTTCCCTGTTGGGTCCCCTGGGCTTATAGTATCCTGCTTTTCTAACTAGGGTTGTAGCTTAGCATTTAATAATAATAATAATAATAATAATAATAACAGAGGGCGAGTTGTAGCTTTGAGGTCCAGCCAGCATCTATTCAAATGTGGACTTGGCTTCTATTTCCAATAATCAGAGTAAATATATCAAGCACAGGTTTCTACTATAACCTTTTATCATTAACATGATCAATAAAATAAGAGCTATGATTATATTCCAAACTGTATTTTAAAAATGAGTACATAAAACGAGGAGGTTTAGAATATAAAACGTTGGGTCATTTATTCTGTTCGAACAAGTAACTTACGACAGAAGCCCCACCTATGAGTGTTTTTCTAAACTACCAGCTCCCGTGGTACGTGCTAACGAAGTAAAACAGCCATTTTTTATTAAAATCTGTAACTTCGTTAATAGAGGTTTCCGCCAATAGTAAATAGGATTCAAAATAGTGTATTTACATAGATCTATTCAATTATGCGATTTTCAATATCCTAACTAATATTGCACTATTCTATAATTAAACCCTGAATACCAACCTGGCCTAAACTAAATCTACCACAAGTTATTCAAGCACCATTTGTTCCTTTAAGAAAAATCCTAATAGGCCTACAGGTACTAGATCTCTTATAAATAAAATCCTCTTTCAAACATAACCTACCTTTCAAAGAAGATGAAGATGCGTCTTGGTTATCCTTTTATTGTATTTGATAAGTTGATAACGATCAATGGTAATTTTGATCTTTGGTAATTGATACGATTCCAAGAATATCTTGAATATTTCGTAAATTCGTGGTTTCACACGTCTCATTTATGCGATTAGTTCTCCGTTTTATTAAAATAATGAAAAATTAAGAATACAATTAAAATGCAAATAAAAACACGTAACACAAAATCGTAAAATAGATACGCCTTTTGATCAAGGTTAATGCCTAATTGTTACTAGCTAAAGGCCTAAAACTCGCACTGCATGAGCAAACATTTCTAAATGGAAAGCAAGATTGAAAAGATTTTTATAATCTTTTCTTTACCTTCTAGTCGCTATATTTAGACACAAGGATTATAAATTTTCAGCGTAGGACATCTCAATAAAAATACCTTGAAATATCAATTTAAAATTCTGTCTTTAAGATGTCATTGCAGTTCCAATAATGCAAATGAAGTGACTGTGATGCCATTATGATATTTCATTACGGGTGCTATGATTTTAATCAAGGAAATGTTCTTGACATTCCTTACAAGAGGCCGGATAGCAAAACAAAACTATACAGATATGAGTATGTGGCAAAGTACATAAAAACAGGAACGTCATTTCACATTTCCTTAGGTGGAGCAAACCAGGTTTATGATCAACGCCCCAACTCGGTTACACGAGTTTAAACCAGCTCGTTGAACCCTCATCGGGAGATCTCCCCCAACGTCTATGTATTTCTTTAAATTACATTAGTTTCAGAGCATTTTAAAAACCATACGTGATTGGTAATTCAACGTTACCGAATAAGGTACATTTAAAATAGTGTTATTTTACTATGGCTATTATAGCGTTCCAGTAAAATGTGTTCACACACATCAAAGATCCAGCAAGTTTCCATCTTTCTCCTCTATGCCAGTTTCCTTTCTCTTTAGACTGTCCCTTCATAACTAAAAATGATCCCCTTGATCAATTTCCCCTCTTCCTTCCCTTTATAAATTGCAATACTCTAGAGTCTAGAGATTCCGCGTTTGGTCATAAGAACCAGGAAATTAACTCTCTCTCTCTCTCTCTCTCTCTCTCTCTCTCTCTCTCTCTCTCTCTCTCTCTCTCTCTCTCTCTCTCTCTCGTTTTAAATTCATTGGTAATGCTCACAACTATATTATAATAAGTATATAACTACGAAACGTTGAATAATAACAATATTGCAATATGACAAACACTTCTTCGTGCTTCTTAGAAGACACAAGGCTTTCGCTGGCCTCCCAAAATTTTCTTCAGCTTGATCAATGTTTTTAAACTGGCTTTCGAAACGAGATTCCAACATTTTGAACATATCTATATGTTATACCTTTATACAACTGTGGATCTTTTAACCACTAATTTCTATAATAATTAAAAATGCTTCGAGGAAATTTGAATCTTATAATAACTTGTCAAGCAACTTATCAGAACTTTCAGGACATTCAAAATCAATGCGTTTCTACTCCTACAGAATGGCATTATCACTTAATGCATAATACATGGCTATGGCAATAAAATCTATTGGCAATAATAATGATACTTTCTTCGTATGTAAATCAAAGTAGTTAAAATAATAAATAAGCTTTCTTCGTACAAGAGCAATACAAATGACTGAAGAAAAAAATCTTTTAGTAATCTAGATTTCTAGAACCTACTCAACTGCCACCATGAACATAAATTCTTCCAGTGATAGCAATAATACGTTTTACTATCTTGGCTAATGCCAGGCTCATACTACTGTAGTTTTCGTTGGCCGTTACTATAGTTCTCTTAAGGTAGCAACATCATGCTTCTTGCCTTGTTGTTGCTGAAGAATTCATTATTATTATTATTATTATTATTATTATTATTATTATTATTAGGTAAGCTACAACCCCAGCTGGAAAAGCAAGATGCTATGAGCAAGACATAATTAAGATTGTTAAAATCCTGCCCTTTTCTGTACCTCATATATACCATATATAAAATACTTTTTAGGCTCTACTCTCCCTGCTCATCACTATATATATATATATATATATATATATATATATATATATATATATATATATATATATGTGTGTGTGTGTGTGTGGTGTGTGTGTGTGTGTGTATAAATATATATATATATATATATATATATATATAATATATATATATGTGTGTGTGTGTATATATATATATATAATATATATATATATATATATATATATATATATATATATATATGTATATATATATACACACACACACACACACACACTCTAAAGTACAGAGTACATCAACGTGATTCACATGTGTTATTTAAAAACTAAATTAGAAGAACGGATAAAGTTTCCTAAAGAAAAAAAAAGCACGAAAATCTGAGAGTTGAAAAAGAGGTGGGATATATTGTAAAAAGGAAAAAAAATGTTCTTTTTTCACAGCCAATTCCATTAGTTTTCAGTCTCTACAAAAAAAAAATCCATGGTTACCTTCCATTATCAAAGGCTTCAAAAAAAAAAAAAAAACCCGAAAAGAAGAATTTTTGAGTGTATGGGTGCGTACGTTCAGTAATCCGTTTGAGCGAAGTTTAGAGAATGCCATACTATTGAGATATCCGTAGAATTCATTATCATATTAAATGTCCCCTCTTTGTATGCGAGAGGGAATGGGAGCTTTTAAAGTACGCTCATTATAATTTCATGTTCTCCGCCCAACCCTCTTCTAGGTATTGATTTAATGTTTACATTTTCTTCCTTTCCTTCTTAAACTACTGAAGAAGGACCAAGATTTAGAAAAGGAGTTTCTTTGAGCTAAACGTTGGAATAATCACTCACTTGTAGGGGTGAGAGGGGCACAACAGTAAAAAGTGAAGAAGGGAAGGGATTTTTCCCCCTTACCATTGCTCAGACCAGCATAATTCAATTTTCTGTTTTGGTGAGCATTTTATTTTTTAAATTGGCAAACTTTGTAGCATTTGGTGAGTTCTATTAATACCCCAAAATTTCCTTAGCATTCTAAAATATTACAAATCCATGCCTGTATATAAACCTAACCCGAAAAATCTCCAACTATAACTCTTCCTTTCATACGTATTAATAGATGCGAGCAATCGTATCTATACCAAGGTATTAAACTTTGGAATACTCTGCCCGCTTATCTAAAGGCACTGCTTAGCGTTCGGTCTTTTAAGAAATCATATACAAATCTCCTGTTATCTGGGTATTAAGCTTTATTAATAAATATTTATACTTGCCTACCTAACCACAACGCAAGTATGTTTCATTGTTTAGAATATTTGTTTATTTGTAAAACTAGTTCTTTTACTGAGTTTTTTGCTTAATATCTACAATTTTTTCAATGTATATACCATTAGCTTTCATATACCATCTTTCCTTATCATATAAATATGCATTTCCATTTGTTTTTAGGCTAAGATTCTCATTTATATGTATCTATTTGTATACATATGATTATGTATATGTATGCGTACATTTTGTATATCTATATCCATATTTACTTTATTTTTTATTTTTACTTAATTGATGATATTATCTTGTTGTATTATTGCCCGAAGAGCTCTGCTCCACATGGGCTTGGACTGAGTCTTTTTTTCTTTTTGTAAATCTTTGAATGTAAATATCTTTTGTCCAATAAACATTATTATTTATTATTATTATTATTATTATGTGTACTCTGAAATCAGAGAATGAATTTGCATGTAAGC
>NC_090761.1:32995009-32997509 GCF_036898095.1 Palaemon carinicauda
AATTTAGTCTTCAAAAGAAGCTACATTATCTTCAAAACGGACGAAATAGTGAAAAGCATTGTCATGTTTTCGTAGTGGGTGTGTTTCTTCCAACTAATTTTGGCCGTAAGGTCAAATGACGAGACTTAAGTAGAGGTCCCAAGCAAGCTAAAATTTTCAAGACAGTATCAAAAGAGCCAATTTAGATAACTGACAGCTCGTTGTTCCAGGAGTTTTAGCCGCAAATATTGCACATATTGCATGCATGTTATGTTTTACTTTCCCCCAATCCATCTTAAAACCTCAGAGTGTCGACAAGAGCCAATTAACATAATACTGTATTTTTTCACATCAAAAGAACTTCAGAGATGAAAGTGCGCCCCTTTGTCATATAAGCACACAACTTGAAAAAAAAACCTACGAGCAATGATGAATCAGTATTTAACCATTTCTAAGAAAAATCAGATAAATAATGAAATTAAAAATTATATCAAAGGAAGAAACAAGCTATCATCCTTTGGCTTTGACTTTAAGTTATATCCGAAACTGAAATATTACATCGTGTATAATTGTCTAAAACATTTATAAAAACAACAACGCACTTTAGACCACCTAATGTTTTCTTGGTTTCGTAGTAATAATGACCATATTAGAAAAAATAACACTTGGGTCCACAAAAAACACCAATTTATTAATATACTCATATATATATATATATATATATATATATATATATATATATATATATATATATATATATGTATATATGTATATATGTATATACATATATATATATATATACATATATACTGTATATATATATATATATATATATATATATATATGTATATATACATATACATATATATATATATATATATATATATATTACACCATCAACATATCGAAAAAACAGCCTTACAATAACTTTGCTAAACAAACTGACATTTGAACAATAATGGAAAAGCCACTGAGACGAGTACTAAATGGCAAAAGCAGCATTGGCGAAAGAGGCTTTAGGTAAAGGTTTTTTGTTACAAGAATAAAACTTGAAACATAATGAGCAATAAACGTAAAGGTCATCCATCAGTGTTAAGTTCTCCGGAGTTATAGCTGAAAGTGCATCAATTATATGTAACATAAACTATTTACTTATTCAAATTACATGAAAATCTTTTACCAAAAAACTGTACTTAATCTTTGATATTTGATTACTTTTTATTACCATCATAAAAATGAATAAACATCCGCTCAGTTTTAATTTAACATATTTTGAACAACGTCAGCCATATATTTATTATAATTTACTATCACTACACTAATACAGTTGTAAAAATAATGCTTTCATGTAAGCTGTCATACCAGCAAAATGCCTTTGAACGTACAGTATGTCGGCGTTTGGAAATCTGAGAGAGAGAGAGAGAGAGAGAGAGAGAGAGAGAGAGAGAGAGAGAGAGAGAGAGAGAGAGAGAGAGATTCCTGGAAAATTCAATCCCCATTATGGAACGACTACCGAGAATAGGAGTCACAGCTACCCATCGGGCGAAGGGGAACGATGTAGTTCCTGTTCCAGGGATACGATCAAGGTCTAGACTTTGGATACGATGGTGGCGACCGAGACCTATTGCTAATTATTATTATTATTATTACTAGCCAAGCTACAACCCTAGTTGGAAAAGCAAGATGCTATAAGCCCAAGGGCTCCTACAGGGAAAAATAGCCCAGTGAGGAAAGGAAATAAGGAAATAAATAAATGATGAGAATAAATTAACAATATATCATTCTAAAAACAGTAACAGCGTCAAAACAGATATGTCCTATATAAACTATTAACAACGTTAAAAACAGATATGTCATATATTTAAAAAAAAACTCACAACTGTAATCCATAGTCAATTTCTTTTAATGAGGCGCATTTGCACAGACTCACAGGAGTGCCCTTTTAGCTCGGAAATGTTTCCTAATCGCTGATTGGTTGGACAAAATAATTCTAACCAATCAGCGGCTAGGAGACTTTTCCGAGCTAAAAAGGGCACCCCTGAGAGTCAGTGCAAATGCGCCTCATTAAAAATAATTGACTATAGGTTTACCACCTTAATTTTTTCACTATATAAAGCAGATATCCTCATGGTAACCGTTTCAACTAGATGACCATGAATAGAAAGTAACACTGTTCATATTCTTAAGTGTACATTTATTTTGCTGTTATATCATGTTCATAAAAGATTGAAAATAACGCCAATTTAACTTTCACTTTGTTATAATGATAAAATTTTGGTGAATCTTCATCTAAATAAAAAATTCATGAACAAAAAGGTCTTTCTGTAACTCCTAAGCCGAACAATAAAATATATATCTATGAAGTTGAAAGTTCGCAATCCATGGAATTTTAAAAAATAAGTGTCGAATTTTTTTCCAGTCATTATCTGTGGAAGAGGGTCATAAAAATTGCTCATCATGGGGAATGGTTGTGACGAGAAAACAATAGTTAAAACCGATTTTAAATCTTAAAAATTATTGA
>NC_090761.1:33007509-33020009 GCF_036898095.1 Palaemon carinicauda
TCCCATGCAAATTATTCATTGTATTATCGTATCTTTAATGTAATATCATTGTTACATTGACTATGAATCCTCGTTTAAACTGGGTCCAATTCTTGCAATGATAGGAGATATTGAGCGTTAAGTCTTGATTTTACAAAACCCGTTACACCAAGTATTCACAGACGAAGAATGATAAATGATCTTACAGACCATTTATCAAAAGTCGACTGATTACACTGTACATACTTCACTCCTGAGGTGAACAGAGCTAGGAAAGGATTTGAAAGGACTGACATAAATCCATATTAGAGTGCACCGTTTCTCTCCCTGATTTGAAAGGACTGACATAAATCCATATTGTCTTGCGTGAGAGTGCCCCGTCTCTCTCCCTGGTGGTGAAACAATATATTACCCAATTTGATAATACCGCTTGTCGTTGGATTAACAAAGTTGAGCAATGTTGTTCGTTCGATGCTTGGATTGGTCACCAATGAGAAAAAACAGATGACGTCGGCAAATACACTTGCTGAAAACCGGAAGTGTTACGCCATGCGCTACTCGATTGACAGCTTTTATATCAACCTAATTCCGAGGTATACGTGACTATTAAATTGAAATAATCAGTTTTTTTGAGACTCTTAATAGTGGGTTGATGAAAGCTGGGCAAACCCCAGGCATGAATAATGACCTGTCTAAGGCAGTGGATTATAAACGCTTGCATTTGCTATATATATATATATATATATATATATATATATATATATATATATATATATATACATATATATATTCATATATAAATATATATATTTATATATAAATACATATACACATATATAAATATATATATATATACAGTACATTTATATATAAATATACATACATATATATATATATATATATATATATATATATATATATATATATATATATATATATATATATATATATACATATATATATACGCATATATGTATATATATATATACATATACTAGAAAGCGGTTTCAAGGAAAAGCAGAGCAACCACTGCCACAATTATCCTTTAACAGCTAAAGTGAAAGTAAAAGACATCTAATTCAATGTGCCTACAAAAAAAAAAAAAAAAAAAACATACTGCTTGTAAGAAAAATCGTTGAATTAACTTTCCATCTTGAATTATGTACAATAAAACCAACTGAATTATGTAACGTTAATTCTACATAATTTTTCATGATGAAGGTTGCAGTTATAGAAACTTGCACGGTCTCTTTCCTTTCTGGCTTAATGGTAGTGTGTCCTCGACTTACAAGTTAAAGGATCAGCATTCGATTCTTGAAAAGGGGGAAGAAGGACGAAATGGGTTTCTATTGACGTTAGCAGTTATTAAAGAGTCGACCGTTACGGAAGATAGAAAGAAATAAAATCTAACCAAAGCTCAATACTTCGTCAGATTATATTACAACAAAAGTTGAGGTCCTCCGTGGTGTAGACATCGCACCATTCAATATTTGTATAGATTTAATAATAATAATAATAATAATGTTTATTGGACAAAAAATATTTACATTCAAATATTTACAAAAAGAAAAAAAGACTCAGTCCAAGCCCATGTGGAGCAGAGCTCTTCGGGCAATAATACAGCAAAATAATATCAATTAAGTAAAAATAAAAAATAAAGTAAATATGGATATAGATATACAAAATGTACGCATACATATACATAATCATATGTATACAAATATACATATAAATGAGAATCTTAGCCTAAAAACAAATGGAAAAGCATATTTATATGATAAAGAAAGATGGTATATGAAAGCTAATGGTATATACATTGAAAAATTGTAGATATTAAGCAAAAAACTCAGTAAAAGAACTAGTTTTACAAATAAAAAAATATTCTAAACAATGAAACATACTTGCGTTGTGGTTAGGTAGGCAAGTATAAATATTTATTAATAAAGCTTAATACCCAGATAACAGGAGATTTGTATATTATTTCTTAAAAGACCGAAAGCTAAGCAGTGCCTTTAGATAAGCAGGCAGAGTATTCCAAAGTTTAATACCTTGGTATAGATACGATTGCTCGCATCTATTAATACGTATGAAAGGAAGAGTTAAGTTTGAATTTCTTGTTCCATATGGATGAACTGATTGTTCCTGAATTATTTTTCGTCTTAAATCTGGAAATTTGTTCAAAATAAGTGTTTGGAACATCATATTCATTAAGGAGAGCTTATAAGTGTCTTCCAGCTTCAATATCGAGAGAGACCGGAAGAGTGGCGATGTATGAGCTAAGTAATCACTGGAGCTTATGATTCTTACCAGTCTTTTTTGAATTACAATTAATGGTTGCAAGACATTTCTACTACTACTCCCCCACGCCGTATTGCAGTAATTTAGGTGAGGAGATACTAACGAGTGATACAATTGTTTTATAATATATAAGGGGAAATACTCTTTTAATCTATATATGATACCCATTACTTTGGCAATTTTATTAACTGTCATATTTACATGCTCACAGAAAGTTAGTTTATTATCAAGAATTATCCCTAAAAATTTACCACTGGACTTCTGATCCAGAGTGTGATTTCCTATAGCAACCCTTATGTTATCCGGAACTCTACGTAGAGAAAAGATTATGAAGTATGTCTTTCTTTCATTTAAGGTTAACTTATTTGCTAGTAGCCAGTTTTTTACACGAGTTAAATCATTGGTTAGTGTATCACAGAGGGAGTAGATATTTTTATGTCTAAAATGAAGCGTAGTGTCATCGGCAAAGAGTATGGAGCTTAACCTACCTACTGATCGAGGTAGATCATAATAAAGACAAAAGTTCATCTCTGACAGTAAGACAAACAACTTCATTTTCGTGACTAAGACTTGTGTGTGTGTGTGAGAGAGAGAGAGAGAGAGAGAGAGAGAGAGAGAGAGAGAGAGATGACCATACTATGGTGATAAGTAAATATAGCAAAGCCATAGTTTAAATATGAATGATGCCATCAGATTCAATAACAGACATTTACCGTCTTCATTTTATCGTTCATTTACAGTACCTAATATGATTCACAGCAACAAAATCTAGTTTCATGAGGTCCAGCATTAATACAAATGTTAATAATTATGTATCTATTATAATCATATATTTGCTTTCATGCTCAAGTTTAGTAATATAAATTCAGCAAAATCATTATTATGAATTTAATATATATATATATATATATATATATATATATATATATATATATATATATATATAAAATTTTCATATCATGTGACCCACTGCTATCATTATATGCAAAGGCCGGTTTCTGAACACAGTCCATCTCTATATACACATACATACATACATACATACATACATACACACACGCGCGCGCGCACACACACATATATATAATATATATATATAAATATATATATATATATATATATATATATAAATATATATATATATATATATAAATATATATAAATATATATATATATATATATATATATATATATATATATATCCTCCTATTTTAGATGTATACTTAACAATTAGATTAAAACAACCAAGCTTTTTGAGACACTCTTAATAGTGGGTCGCAATTAATAATTAGTTTATCTTTAGTTTTCATGTTATTTACGTATATAAACATTTATAAATACATATTATATATATATATATATATATATATATATATATATGCATATATAAAATATCAGAAAACTAAACTACAGTTATAATAAAATAAAAGAGCTAGCATATGTACAAGCAACCCAAGCTATGATTCCTTGCACATCCACAACAAAGTCATTATCGAACAATAAAGGAGGATCGATGACATCCCTAAAAGGTGCTCAAGACCTAAGCACCCTTGGCAGCCCCCGACACCATATGGCCACAACTGGAACTTATTAACCGTAACTAAGAGGGAGATGAGAGGAATCCTGTCATCTGGGAGAGGGGGGAAACTTTTGGAAGGTCCATTGGTACTGACCGCCCGGAAAACACGGTATGGTCACAGAATGGAGGGAATGGATGGAATGGATGAAAGGGGGAACTAAGTGGAGGGAGAGAGGGAGAGAGAGATAGGTATTCGATTGCTTTTAGGTGTGGGTGAGGACTCGGAGAGTCGTTGGTTGTTGGGGGTCCTTGGGGATGCTGGAAGTCTAGGAGGATTCTCCAACTGGAAGTGCTTGCTGCCTGTCAGACAAGCAGGTAGACAGACAGGCTTTCCAGATGTTTTCAGAGGGGCTACGCGTCACAATGGGGATGGTCAGAGTGGGGTAGGGGTTCTCTCTTGTTTGAGGTTTTTGGGAAGACGAAACGAGAAAAGATCAGTCTTGGGAAATTTCGAATTCAAAGAGTTCAATAACGGATGCATTTAGTTGACCGACAAGGAGACTGCCAATAAGTGCTCTATTAAATTTTAGTTTGTTGTTGAGGGTATTAGCTTTGCAACAGCACGAACTCAGCAGTCTTGCTTTTGCAAAATCACATCCTAAACTCTGTTCATTAAATCTATAGTTTATGCACTGATTATTTTTTCCTAAAGGAATGCGCTAGTAACCCAGTTTATATATTACTAGTGTACGCGACCTGTTAAAATGGCTCCAAAATATTTATGAATATGCACACATACTCGCAATCCCTCCAACTAGGATATGACTAATCCCTCTTTCCCTACCGAGGGACGGTGAGAGCTTTACTCCAAGGAACAATAATATTTTTGTTATTAAGTTTTATTGCTTATTATAATGATTATATGTCTAACTGAATTGTATAGATTATAGTAGAGTGAAAAAATCCCAAAATTTGGAATATAACCTTTGAATAAGGTGAATACAAATTATAAAATCTTTATGTAAAAATAGGTGTGATTCAAATTATTATTATTATTATTAATATATAATAATAATAATAATAATAATAATAATAATAATAATAATAATGTTTATTGGACAAAAAAAAATATTTACATTCAAAGATTTACAAAAAGAAAAAAAGACTCAGTCTAGTTGGAAAAGCAAGATGTTATAAGCCCAAGGGCTCCAACAGGGAAAAATAGCCCAGTGAGGAAAGAAAGAAAACGAATGAAGAAAAATAACTTCCATTTCGAAAAAAATAATTATATATCTTCTAAAAACTATACTACACACACACACACACACACACACACACTATATATATATATATATATATATATATATATATATATATATATATATATATATATATATATATATATATAAATATATATACATATATATATACTGTATATATATACATACATATATATACATACATATATATAAATATATATACACATTGATATAATTAACATAAGTGCTTTAACTCTAGTATACTGTAGTTTTTTTCTCTTTTAAATCCACCTCAGCCAAATCACTCATTACATTTGGGATGTTATAAGATAAATGAATTACTCTCTTTTTTTTATTAACAACAATCAAACACCTAATTTTTATCAACAGCTTTTGTGATACATAAAATCTGCTTCCATTGTTATAAATAACATTAAAATATCCCATTTTCATAGACTATTTTTTATGTACTTTCAAGAACGCAAAAGTTTCTTATCAATAATGCTGCTATCCTGGCATCCTTTATTACTGCAATGTCAACAATTAAGAAAAAATACCGTAATGATAGTAAAAATAAATTGATCCTTGTAATTTATTTTTTTTACTAAGAAAATAAATCATAATTTGACCAAATGCCTGAGATAAAGTAATAAAAAAATCGATACTTTTCTGAACTAATTACAAAGAATTATTTCACCCGGCATCAATGAACTTATGAACTTTTGATTCAAACAAAATTATAAAGAAATAAACCAAATTTACAAACTAAAGAGGCGACCCAAATTTACTTATATTCATAAGAAATAGAATGTTAAAAACAAAAAATTTAATAAGGAATACTTTAAAAAAAGAATTAAATAAGATATTTACAAAAGAGTACATTTATGCTAATTACTTAAATATGTAACATAATTATAAGTTAAGAACGTTTGTACAATAAAAGTTATTGCATATTTTATATTTATTAATTAATTTAATTTTTATTGAGCTGATTTATAACTATGTAAAATATGTAGTTCATATCAGTATTTTGTAAAGAATAATTACGTATATAATGTAAATCTCTAAGATGTAATTGTATTTTTATAATAAAAGATAAAAAAAAATCGAGAGAGAGAGAGAGAGAGAGAGAGAGAGAGAGAGAGAGAGAGAGAGAGAGAGAAATGGCAAACTGTCACTAAAGGTCCTCTTAACAGTCATACACGTTATTTGTTTACATGCGCGTTTATTCGTTATTTGCTTGTTTGTTTGCTGTAGAGTGAGCCGAAGGCCATATATCCCAACCTAAGAGGGTTTATCTTAGCCGGTTAAAGGCTGTCTGTTGGCCTGATAATAAGACAATGGACTTTTAAAGTGTTTGGCTGTAAAGGGATACACGGTCTTTACTACAATAGAGATTTCTATCGTTAGACCGCAGTACACTAAACAAATATTTTCCCCTGGTTCGAGATGACAGTGGAATGTTTGTAGAATTTCTTTACGTGCGAACGAAAAAAATAATATATTCACAATGCTATAGCAAAGAGCAAAAGCTTTATTCTGACTACATTGAACGTGAATATATGAGAGAGAGAGAGAGAGAGAGAGAGAGAGAGAGAGAGAGAGAGAGAGAGAGAGAGAGATAACGATCATACGCCTCTTAAGTCGTGTTAAACCATTAAACAATGACCCACTGGGAAACACTTATTGTCAGGCAATGAGGTTGTTTTGACCATTTCTCCCTAGGGGTCCGACCACTCTTGTCATTAGAGACTTCCTCATCGTAATTAGTTCAGGTGACCCTCTAAATGCAGTATAGTAAGACGGTTATAATGAGGACAAAAGTCCAGGGTAGACAATTAGTCAACAGATTAATTAATGTCAAGTGTTTGTCGGCTGAAATGTTATTTCAATAGTGTGTAATAAGAATGTCTGCAATAATACCGAAAATAGTACATGTTTCAGTATGTTCAATAATAATAATTGTGTACAAATATGAAGTCCCCCACCCAAATCTTAATGTCTATTATTTATTAAAAATCAATCAAATATACCAGTTACAAGTCACTTTAATTCTGGTTCTATGCATTTACATCCGTAACAATTTCAAATAATTGTTCACCCCAGTACTCCGGAATCTCGTTTCAGATATTTAGAATCATATTTATATAAATGTTACCCAATGAAATCTTTCTCTTGATTACTACTGTACCATGAACACAGATTCCCATGATCATGCTAGCAATTCAACGTTTTCATAACTAATATTGTATTACAGGTATAAAAATAGTACTGAAAAACTGGTAAACCAAGTTCCCATAATACTTCTAGCCAATTATTTTTTATTACTTTTCACTTGATAAAGCATTTCTCACTTGGAAGTCTGAAACCTACAAAACACACACACACACACACACACACACATAAAAGCAGAAAATCGTTTAGCCGGTACAGTTATTCTACCGGAGCGGGTCACACCAAGGACTTGGTCAAAGCCGGGGTAGAGAATAAGAATTAGATTATATTTATACTAGTGTACGTGACCCGCCACAAATGACGGCTAAATATTTAGATAGATATGCTACTACTACTATTAGATATAGGTGTCCCTCAGGGATCAGTCTTAGGACCGTTATTTTTCCTCATCTATATTAATGATTTGCCTCGCTCAGTTGGCAGATTAAACTCCATACTTTTTGCCGATGACACCACGCTCCATCTTTGTCATAAAAATATTTATTCTCTTTGTAATTCTTTAACTGCTAACTTAAATAATGTTAAAAATTGGTTACTATCGAATAAATTGACCCTAAATGAGAGAAAAACATATTTCATAATATTTTCTTTGCGCAAAGTTCCCGGTAACATAAGAGTTGCAATAGGAAATCACACTCTTGACCAGAAGTCCAGTGGAAAATTTTTAGGAGTAATGTTTGACAATAAATTAACCTTCAGTAAGCATGTGGATATGATAGTCAATAAAATTTCCAAAGTTACAGGTATCATATATAGGCTGAAGGATTATTTCCCGCTATATATATTAAAACAACTCTACCACTCTTTAGTATCTCCTCATCTAAATTACTGCATTACAGCGTGGGGGAGTTGCAGTAGAAACGTCCTGCAACCGCTAATCATTATGCAAAAAAAACGGGTGAGAATAATAACTTCGAGTGATTATTTAGCTCATACATCACCTCTATTCCGGTCTCTCTCGATTCTGAAGTTGGAGGACACCTACAAACTCTCCTTAATGAATTTGATGTTTCAAACACTTTCGCTACATAAATATCCATCCATTAGACAAAAAATAATTCAGGTACAATCAGCACACCAATATGGAACAAGAGACTCTAACTTAACTCTTCCCTTCGTACGTGTAAAGAAATGTGAACAGTTTTATCTCTATCAGGGAGTTAAACAATGGAATACTCTGCCTGCTTATCTTAAGGCATTGCTTAGCATTCGATCTTTTAAAAAATCATATACTAATATGTTATTATCTGTGTACTAAGTTTTATTAGTAGACATTTCTTCATGAACTAACCATTAATGCAATAATGTTCTTAATTCTTATATTCTTTATTGCTTGTATACATTTGTAATTCTAGCATTTCTACCATATCAATGTTTAAATTCAAAATTTGCACGATTTATTATTCCGCCCTTCTTTATCATACTTTATTATACGAATATACTGTACATTTCCATTTATTTTTAGGCTAAAAATCTCATTTATATGTGTCTATGTGTACATGTGTATGTATATGTACATGTGTGTGTATATGTATTTGTATGTGTATGCATATGTATATACTTATGTATATATATGAGTACATTTAGTTTATCGATATCAATATTTACTTTTTATAAATTTTTTTTAATTGATGATATTATTTTATTGTATTATTGCCCGAAGAGCTCTGCTCCACATGGGCTTGGACCGAATCTTTTTTTGTAAATATTTTGTATGTATATATGTTTTTGTCCAATAAACATTATTATTATTATTATTATTATTATTATTATTAGATTGCTCCAACATATGATCGGTATACACGGGCTTTTGCGATGGCAGCCCATAAGTTAGATATGTACACCCAGCAACAAAACCGGTGTCGCCTCGCCATACCTGACTTAGAGAGATCATGCCCTTCTTGCCCTGAATGGTGGCCGACGTTTAGACAACCAAGACATCGTTTGATGGTTCGAATGTGTGGGGTAGAGAAATTACCAATAGCACTCAAAGAAATGCGATGATTAATGATACATATATATATATATATATATATATATATATATATATATATAAATAAATATATATATATATATATATATATATATATATATATATATATAAATAAATATATATATATATATATATATATATATATATATATATATATATATATATATATATATATTAGAGAGATAAAGAGGTCTTATCTCTTATTCCTATAAGAAATGCAATCGTTTTCGATAATAGTGATCGAAAAGTATAATCACACTGATATATTTTAATTCCTTAATACATTTCTCTATAGAACATCCTTAAATACTGTGGGAACTGACTATTCCAATTAATATACGTCAGAACGATATAGCCTTCGTTTGCATTATCCTAGCAGCTGCTCTCTCTCTCTCTCTCTCTCTCTCTCTCTCTCTCTCTCTCTCTCTCTCTCTCTCTCTCTCTCTCTCTCTCTCTACTACTACTACCTGTATCCATTAGTTAGATAAGGACACACTTTTTTATGTTATTTGGATGTGTCCAAGGATCACACAAAACCGATAACTACTTTGCAAGCTTGCGTTGGATTTGCATTTCTTTTGGGGGGAAATCCCAAGTTCCAAAGATGTTCATTAACTACCTAAAAACACAAGCAAACCTAAACCACATGTGATATTGCTTGATAACTACCTAAAAACACAAGCAAACCTAAACCACATGTGATATTGCTTGATAACTACCTAAAAACACAAGCAAACCTAAACCACGTGTGATATTGCTTGATAACTACCTAAAAGCACAAGCAAACCTAAACCGCGTGTGATATTGGTTGATTTTTAGGCGATCCCTGGTCACGTGGTTTAATTTTTTTTCTATCAAATCGCGGGTTGGTGTTGGATGGTTTGTTACTTCACTGAAAATCCCCCGACATATTCTCTTTTACTGAATCGTAACAGCAGTAAGGAACCAATGTCTTATTTTATTTCATGAACGCTCATAGCAATCAGTGGTTCTTAACCTTTTTTCAATGCATGCTCTCTTTTCAAATCAGCATAAAATTCTTGCACCGTTGAAGTGTTGAAATACAAGAGAAAAAACGCGTAAACGCTATGATATAAAGTCTGATGTGTATTAAATGAAAAATTACTTCTAGGACAAATGCTGTATTATTGTTTTCACAGGAAAAAAATAAACCTGCGAATAAAACGAAATTTTTTGTTCTGATTATTCATATTCATATGGTTAGGAACCGACTGCACACCTCTTAAGGGAACAGGCACCTATGTTAAAGAAACATCGAGCGAAGTCAATCATAACTTTGTTGATACCATTGTCATGAATTGTGGCTATCAAGTATTGCTGTCCGTCTATCTGCTATTTAGGTTTTGTTTTCGGTTCAGCTTGTAAAGATTAAAGCTATTTGTAAGTCATATATGACTCATCACATTCCGACAATTAACAGTCCAATTATTGAAAATGATATCCCTAATTACGAAAACATTGTTACTTTGGACAATTTTGACAAGGGAAATTTTAGTTTTACAATAATATTGTAAACTTGCAGTAGAAACCTATATATAATCGGAAGAAATAAGTCAATAATTTTGATCTTACACTTTTCTTGCATGTTGGTTTGGTTTTGAAAGGCCGGCGACCACAAAATTTGTTGGTTATCGATTCTTTGGACAATTAGCATGAATATCTAAAACCAGCCCAAGCCACATCTTTAGCCTGGACTATACAGGTATATGTTACCCAAAACAAATGTTACACGCCAAGTTTTGTAACCGATGTTTTTATTAGTCATCATGGCTATAAATTAGCAATTGTAATATTTAATTATTCTAGACTGAGAAGACACTATAGGATATCCTAATCTAGTATAGGATTTGCATATATGTCAAAACTTAGTTGAGTGACCAGCAATAGTTTTTAAACATCGCCATCATTTCAATTGAAAGCATTTTATGCCATATTGCATGTAAAAAATAATAAATGAATAGCAATTTGATTTATTTCATTGAATCATTGATATTAATTGTTATTAATAAGGGTATTACCATCATCATCATCACATCATCTTCATCACTTCACAAATGTTGATAAGCAAACCTCGTAAAGCCATACATTAACGTCACTCAATTACCACCTCTCCACCACGATCTTTAACCACCACCTGATTATATCCCCATCCCCACATATTCGAGGTTTAAAGGTCTCGTAGTTATGATAAGATCCTTCAGGTGAAAGTTCTTAGGAAAATTAAAAAACAAAATACTAAGACGACAATATTTCATACATTTGTTCTCCAGGTGTTTACAATAATTTCATAACTACAAATAACGAAGTAAATATGCTAAAGACTGATTGAACAGATATCGAGAGTAATGGATTTCTTGGAACCTGGGGCAACACCTATAAGGTGTTGGACATCAGGTCATGAAACATCAAACAAAATCATAATAATACGAAGAATCAATGCTAAGGAAATATTTCCTTTTGCCTTTGGACTAGACTCGCACCTTTGAGCATTGAGCAATCGTCACCAGGGAAGGGGGTTCGCTTGGAAGTGAGCGACTTGCCCAGAAAATTTGATTGATTGATCGATTGATTAGGAGTTTTTTGTCATCCTGACATCTAAGGTTATTGACACCGAATCAGATGATATGAGTAAACAATGTGTTAATAGTATAATATTTATACCCTACATCCTATATACCATACCATCACTATAATAATACACCACTGAACACTTTCATTGCATTCCATTTCATATATTTTATTTTCACCAATCACTTCTGAAACAATATTAATTATGGTGACTGATGATACAATTTTAAATCTCCAACCTTAAACTAATAAAATTGATATAGCAAATAATACTATATTCACTAAGAGGGCCGGAGCCAAGTAGCCCGTGCCAAAAGTTGACCCCAACCACATCGAGCTACATGGCTCATGGTCGAAATCAAAGGAAAACACTGAAATCAACAACTAAATCTTTAAACCTCATTACCTTAAAAAATTTGAACAAAAGCCATTTATTGGTTATTGGTTACCCCAATAGGTGCTATTTGAAACAGTGTGTATGTATGTGTGTGTGTGTGTGTAGAGAGAGAGAGAGAGAGAGAGAGAGAGAGAGAGAGAGAGAGAGAGAGAGAGAGAGAGAGAGATGTATCTATATGATGAATATCTTCTAGAGTTCTAACATTGAGATGCATTCATTTCTCGTCTTTGA